>NC_092737.1:4237374-4299874 GCF_047496885.1 Scyliorhinus torazame
TGACTCTCACTGGGGTACGGGTCCCCACACACACTGACTCTCACTGGGGTACGGGTCCCACACGCACTGACTCTCACTGGGGTACGGGTCCCACACAGTGACTCTCACTGGGGTACGGTCCCACACGCACTGACTCTCACTGGGGTACGGGTCCCACACAGTGACTCTCACTGGGGTACAGGTCCCACACACACTGACTCTCACTGGGGTACGGGTCCCACACACACTGACTCTCTCTGGGGCACGGGTCCCACACACACTGACTCTCACTGGGGTACGGGTCCCACACACACTGACTCTCACTGGGGTACGGGTCCCACACAGTGACTCTCACTGGGGTACGGTCCCACACACACTGACTCTCACTGGGGTACGGGTTCCACACACACTGACTCTCACTGGGGTACTGATCCCCCACACACTGACTCTCACTGGGGTACGGATCCCACACAGTGACTCTCACTGGGGTACGGGTCCCACACACAGTGACTCTCACTGGGGTACGGGTCCCACACACACTGACTCTCTCTGGGGCACGGGTCCCACACACAGTGACTCTCTCTGGGGCACGGGTCCCACACACACTGACTCTCACTGGGGTACGGGTCCCACACACACTGACTCTCTCTGGGGCACGGGTCCCACACACACTGACTCTCACTGGGGTACGGGTCCCACACACACTGACTCTCACTGGGGTACGGGTCCCACACACACTGACTCTCACTGGGGTACGGGTCCCACACACACTGACTCTCACTGGGGTACGGGTCCCACACACACTGACTCTCTCTGGGGCACGGGTCCCACACACACTGACTCTCTCTGGGGTACGGGTCTCACACACACTGACTCTCACTGGGGTATGGGTTCCACACACACTGACTCTCACTGGGGTACGGGTCCCACACACACTGACTCTCACTGGGCGTACGGGTCCCACACACACTGACTCTCACTGAGGTACGGGTCTCACACACACTGACTCTCACTGGGGTACAGGTCCCACACACTGACTCTCACTGGGGTACGGGTCCCCACACACACTGACTCTCACTGGGGTACGGGTCCCACACACACTGACTCTCACTGGGGTACGGGTCCCACACACACTGACTCTCACTGGGGTACGGGTCCCACACACACTGACTCTCTCTGGGGCACGGGTCCCACACACACTGACTCTCACTGGGGTACGGGTCCCCCACACACTGACTCTCATTGGGGTACGGGTTCCACACACACTGACTCTCACTGGGGTACGGGTCCCACACACACTGACTCTCACTGGGGTACGGGTCCCACACACACTGACTCTCACTGGGGTAGGGGTCCCACACACACTGACTCACACTGGGGTACGGGTCCCACACACACTGACTCTCACTGGGGTACGGGTCCCACACACACTGACTCTCACTGGGGTACGGGTTCCACACACACTGACTCTCACTGGGGTACGGGTCCCACACACTGACTCTCACTGGGGTACGGGTCCCACACACACTGACTCTCACTGGGTTACGGGTCCCACACACACTGACTCTCACTGGGGTACGGGTCCCACACACACTGACTCTCACTGGGGTAGGGGTCTCACTGGGGGAGCGGGTGTATGGGCCTCGGTACAGTAACCGCTCTAACGCCAATCTTTCCTGGTCAGTACGTAGACTCGGACAGTGGGGACGATTCGGACAAGCGATCGTGCGAGGAAAGCTGGCGGCTGATTGCCTCTTTGCGGGAGAAGCTCCCACCCAACAAGGTGCAGAGCATCGTGAAGAAGTGCGGACTGCCCAGCAGTGGGAAGAAGCGGGAAGCGATCCGTGTTTACCAGATCCCACAGCGCAGGCGCATCACCAAGGACCCCAAATGGGTGACCATGGCGGACCTGAAAATGCAGGCGGTGAAGGAAATCTGCTACGAGGTGGCGCTGAACGATTTCAGACATTCGAAGCAGGAAATCGAAACCCTGGCCATTGTGAAGATGAAGGAGCTGTCCCGGATGTACAGCAAGAAGGATCCGAACGAGAAGGACACCTGGAAGGCTGTGGCCAGGGACGTGTGGGACACGGTGGGTGTGGGGGAGGAACGCCTGGAGGATTCCGATGGGAAGACCCATCGCGATGTGGATGACCTCCGGGCTCACATCGACAAACTGACTGACATCCTGCAGGAGGTGAAACTTCAAAACAACATGAAGGACGGAGAGATTAAAGCTCTGAGAAACAGAATGTTAAAAATGGAGCAAGTCATTCCTGCCATTAATCAGGTAAAATTCAGACACCAAACTCCTCAATTCACACAGCTGCCCTTGTACAGTCTGAGTGTCAGCTCCTGTACTCTGTGTGTGTGTGTGTGTGTGTGTGTGTGTGTGTGTGTGTGGTGTGTCCCAGTGTCAGCTCCTGTACTCTGTGTGTGTGTGTGTGTGTGTGTGTGTGTGTGTGTGTGTATCCCAGTGTCAGCTCCTGTACTCTGTGTGTGTGTGTGTGTGTGTGTGTGTGTGTGTGTGTGTGTGTGTGTCCCAGTGTCAGCTCCTGTACTCTGTGTGTGTGTGTGTGTGTGTGTGTGTGTGTGTGTGTGTGTGTCCCAGTGTCAGCTCCTGTACTGTCTGGGGGCGTCAGTGAGGGTGGTTAGTGGATGGGGGTCCTGGGGGTGGGGGTTTGACAGTGAGGGGGGGTCTGGGGGGGTGGGGGCGCGGAGGATGGCAGTGAGGGGGGGTTGCAGCGTGGGTTCAGTCCAGGGGGGATCGGGTTGGCAGGGGGTCAGTGAGGGGGTCCGGGGGGGTCAGTGAGGGGGTCCGGGGGGGTCAGTGAGGGGTCCGGGGGGGTCAGTGAGGGGGTCCGGGGGGAGGGTCAGTGAGGGGGTCCGGGGGGGTCAGTGAGGGGTCGGGGGGGTCAGTGAGGGGTCGGGGGGGGTCAGTGAGGGGTCGGGGGGGGTCAGTGAGGGGGTCCGGGGGGGTCAGTGGGGGGGGTCTGGGGGGGTCCGGGGGGAGGGTCAGTGAGGGGGTCCGGGGGGGTCAGTGAGGGGTCGGGGGGGGTCAGTGAGGGGTCGGGGGGGGTCAGTGAGGGGTCAGGGGGGGTCAGTGAGGGGGTCCGGGGGGGTCCGGGGGTGGGTCAGTGAGGGGGTCCGGGGGGGTCAGTGAGGGGTCGGGGGGGGTCAGTGAGGGGTCGGGGGGGGGTCAGTGAGGGGTCAGGGGGGGTCAGTGAGGGGGTCCGGGGGTGGGTCAGTGAGGGGGTCGGGGGGGTCAGTGAGGGGTCGGGGGGGGTCAGTGAGGGGGTCCGGGGGGGCCTGGGGGGGTCCGGGGGGGTCAGTGAGGGGGTCTGGGGGGGTCCGGGGGGAGGGTCAGTGAGGGGGTCCGGGGGGGTCAGTAAGGGGTCGGGGGGGTCAGTGAGGGGTCGGGGGGGTCAGTGAGGGGTCGGGGGGGTCAGTGAGGGGTCAGGGGGGTCAGTGAGGGGTCGGGGGGGTCAGTGAGGGGGTCCGGGGGGACGGTCAGTGAGGGGGTCCGGGGGGGTCAGTGAGGGGTCGGGGGGGTCAGTGAGGGGTCGGGGGGGGGGTCAGTGAGGGGGTCCGGGGGGGGTCAGTGAGGGGGTCTGGGGGGGTCCGGGGGGGTCAGTGAGGGGTCGGGGGGGTCAGTGAGGGGTCGGGGGGTCAGTGAGGGGTCAGGGGGGTCAGTGAGGGGGTCCGGGGGGGTCCGCGGGGAGGGTCAGTGAGGGGGTCCGGGGGGGGTCAGTGAGGGGTCGGGGGGGGTCAGTGAGGGGTCGGGGGGGGTCAGTGAGGGGGTCTGGGGGGGGTCAGTGAGGGGGTCCGGGGGGGTCAGTGAGGGGTCCGGGGGGGTCAGTGAGGGGGTCCGGGGGGGTCAGTGAGGGGGTCCGGGGGGGGTCAGTGAGGGGGTCCGGGGGGGGTCAGTGAGGGGGTCCGGGGGGGGTCAGTGAGGGGGTCCGGGGGGGTCAGTGAGGGGGTCCGGGGGGGGTCAGTGAGGGGCCGGGGGGGGTCAGTGAGGGGCCGGGGGGGTCAGTGAGGGGCCGGGGGGGGTCAGTGAGGGGCCGGGGGGGTCAGTGAGGGGGTCTGGGGGGTCAGTGAGGGGGTCAGTGAGGGGCCGGGGGGCTCAGTGAGGGGGTCCGGGGGGGTCAGTGAGGGGGTCCGGGGGGGTCAGTGAGGGTCCGGGGGGGTCCGGGGGGGGGGTCAGTGGGGGGTCCGAGGGGGTCAGTGAGGGGCCGGGGGGCTCAGTGAGGGGGTCCGGGGGGGTCAGTGAGGGGTCCGGGGGGTCAGTGGGGGGCCGGGGGGCTCAGTGAGGGGGTCCGGGGGGGTCAGTGAGGGGTCCGGGGGGTCAGTGGGGGGTCCGGGGGGGGTCCTGCCGGTCGGCAGTCAGGGTCTGACCTCTCCTCGCTCTGTTGCAGGATGGGAGTGAGGTGGACGAGGAGGAGGAGCTGGGCCTGGCCGTAGTGGAGGGCTGCGAGGGGCTTCGAGCCTCCCCTGTCGGCAGCGAGGGTCCGAGTGAGGATGGCCGGTGGGCGGAGGGCGAGGCGGAGCCGACGGGCCACAAGACGGTCCGAATCATCCGGCTGATGGAGGAGGATCCGGCGTTCCGACGCGGAAGGCTGCGCTGGCTCCAGCAGGAACAGCAACGCTTCCAGAACCTTCAGCAGCAGCAAATCAGCAAACGGCTGCGCAAACACACGGGGCCCGGCCGCTTCATCCCCCCCCATGACTGTAAGCTCCGCTTCCCCTTCAAGAGTAACCCCGAACACCGCTACTCCTGGGGCCCCTGCAGCGGCAGCGGCTTTGGAGCGCCCTCTGACCCGGGCCTGGCCTCTGACCCGGGCCTGGCCTCTGACCCGGGCCTGGCCTCTGACCCGGGCCTGGCCTCTGACCCGGGCCTGGCCTCTGACCCGGGCCTACCCTGTGCCCCGGGCCTAGCCGCCCCGGGCCTACCCTCTGACCCGGGCCTAGCCGCCCCAGTGGCCCCCTCTCCGGCCGGTCAGTACCGAGTGGTTGGGGACGAGGTGCGGCCACGCGGAGTCCAGAGATTCTGGCCGGGGTATGGCGCCGCCCCTCCCCAACACCCTCACCACGGTCACCACGGCAACTGGCATCACCACGACCACCACCAATTCCGGCGGAACTCCTTCGACAACGGCGCCGGGAGCCGGGCCAAATTCTTCCGTCAGCCGCCATGCCGGCCAGAGCACCGACCCCAGGAACAGTCTCTACGCCGGGGGCACCATCACCGTAACCACCACCCCCACCACCACCAGCGTCGCCGTGACAACCGGCGTTCCGCCGACGCCGAGTTCACCAACTTTCAGCCCCCCGAGCGGCAGGAACGGTTTTACCAACACCATCCCTACACGCCCCCCCCCCCGCATGAGGAGGCAGAACTCAGCCCCCAACCTGCAGGGGTCACAGAACCCCATCTAAACCGGGGGTCATGGGAGTGCGGAGGGGGAGCGAGGGAGTGCGGAGGGGGAACGAGGGAGTGCGGAGGGGGAACGAGGGAGTGCGGAGGGGGAACGAGGGAGTGCGGAGGGGGAGCGAGGGAGTGCGGAGGGGGAGCGAGGGAGTGCGGAGGGGGAGCGAGGGAGTGCGGAGGGGGAGCGAGGGAGTGCGGAGGGGGAGCGAGGGAGTGCGGAGGGGGAGCGAGGGAGTGCGGAGGGGGAGCGAGGGAGTGCGGAGGGGGAGCGAGGGAGTGCGGAGGGGGAGCGAGGGAGTGCGGAGGGGGAGCGAGGGAGTGCGGAGGGGGAACGAGGGAGTGCGGAGGGGGAACGAGGGAGTGCGGAGGGGGAACGAGGGAGTGCGGAGGCGGAACGAGGGAGTGCGGAGGGGGAACGAGGGAGTGCGGAGGGGGAACGAGGGAGTGCGGAGGGGGAACGAGGGAGTGAGGAGGGGGAACGAGGGAGTGAGGAGGGGAACGATGGAGTGAGGAGGGGGAACGAGGGAGTGAGGAGGGGGAACGATGGAGTGAGGAGGGGGAACGAGGGAGTGATGAGGCGGAACGAGGGAGTGATGAGGCGGAACGAGGGAGTGAGGAGGGGGAACGAGGGAGTGAGGAGGGGGAACGAGGGAGTGCGGAGGGGGAACGAGGGAGTGCGGAGGGGGAACGAGGGAGTGCGGAGGGGGAACGAGGGAGTGCGGAGGGGGAACGAGGGAGTGAGGAGGGGGAACGAGGGAGTGCGGAGGGGGAACGAGGGAGTGCGGAGGGGGAACGAGGGAGTGCGGAGGGGGAACGAGGGAGTGCGGAGGGGGAACGAGGGAGTGCGGAGGGGGAACGAGGGAGTGCGGAGGGGGAACGAGGGAGTGCGGAGGGGGAACGAGGGAGTGCGGAGGGGGAACGAGGGAGTGCGGAGGGGGAACGAGGGAGTGAGGAGGGGAACGATGGAGTGAGGAGGGGAACGAGGGAGTGAGGAGGGGGAACGAGGGAGTGATGAGGGGGAACGAGGGAGTGATGAGGCGGAACGAGGGAGTGATGAGGCGGAACGAGGGAGTGAGGAGGGGGAACGATGGAGTGAGGAGGGGGAACGAGGGAGTGAGGAGGGGGAACGAGGGAGTGCGGAGGGGGAACGAGGGAGTGCGGAGGGGAACGAGGGAGTGAGGAGGGGGAACGATGGAGTGAGGAGGGGGAACGAGGGAGTGAGGAGGGGGAACGAGGGAGTGATGAGGCGGAACGAGGGAGTGAGGAGGGGGAACGAGGGAGTGAGGAGGGGGAACGAGGGAGTGAGGAGGGGGAACGAGGGAGTGCGGAGGGGGAACGAGGGAGTGCGGAGGGGGAACGAGGGAGTGCGGAGGGGGAACGAGGGAGTGCGGAGGGGGAACGAGGGAGTGCGGAGGGGGAACGAGGGAGTGCGGAGGGGGAACGAGGGAGTGCGGAGGGGGAACGAGGGAGTGCGGAGGGGGAACGAGGGAGTGCGGAGGGGGAACGAGGGAGTGCGGAGGGGGAACGAGGGAGTGCGGAGGGGGAACGAGGGAGTGCGGAGGGGAAGCGAGGGAGTGAGGAGAGGGAACGAGGGAGTGAGGAGGGGGAACGATGGAGTGAGGAGGGGGAACGAGGGAGTGAGGAGGGGGAACAGGGACGATGGAGTGAGGAGGGGAAACGGAGTGAGGAGGAGGGGTGAGGGAGTGCGGAGGGGGAGCGAGGGAGTGCGGAGGGGAGGAGAGGGAAGGGAGGGGAGAGTGAGGGAGGGAGGGGAGAGTGAGGGAGGGAGGGGAGAGTGAGGGAGGGAGGGGAGAGTGAGGGAGGGAGGGGAGAGAGTGAGGGAGGGAGGGGAGAGTTAGGGAGGGGAGAGCGTGAGGGAGGGAGGGGAGAGCGTGAGGGAGGGAGGGGAGAGTGACGGAGGGAGGGGAGAGCGTGACGGAGGGAGGGGAGAGTGTGAGGGAGGGAGGGGAGAGTGACGGAGGGAGGGGAGAGCGTGACGGAGGGAAGAGGGAGGGGAGAGTGTGAGGGAGGCAGGGGAGAGCGTGAGGGAGGGAGGGGAGAGTGACGGAGGGACGGAGGGGAGAGGGAGGGGAGAGTGTGAGGGAGGGAGGGGAGAGTGAGAGAGGGTGGGGAGAGCGTGACGGAGGGACGGAGGGGAGAGGGAGGGGAGAGTGTGAGGGAGGGAGGGGAGAGAGTGAAGGAGGGAGGGGAGAGAGTGAGGGAGGGAGGGGAGAGAGTGAGGGAGGGAGGGGAGAGAGAGAGGGAGGGAGGGAGTGGAGAGGGAGGGAGGGGAGAGTGAGGGAGGGAGGGGAGAGTGAGGGAGGGAGGGGAGAGTGAGGTAGGGAGGGGAGAGTGAGGGAGGGAGGGGAGAGTGAGGGAGGGAGGGAGTGGAGAGGGAGGGAGGGGAAAGTGTGAGGGAGGGAGGGGAGAGTGAGGGAGGGAGGGGAGAGTGAGGGAGGGAGGGGAGAGTGAGGGAGGGAGGGGAGAGTGAGGGAGGGAGGGGAGAGCGAGGGAGGGAGGGGAGAGCGAGGGAGGGAGGGGAGAGTTAGGGAGGGGGAGAGCGTGAGGGAGGGAGGGGAGAGTGAGGGAGGGAGGGGAGAGTGAGGGAGGGAGGGGAGAGTGACGGAGGGAGGGGAGAGTGAGGGAGGGAGGGGAGAGTGAGGGAGGGAGGGGAGAGTGAGGGAGGGAGGGGAGAGTGAGGGAGGGAGGGGAGAGCGTGAGGGAGGGGAGAGCGTGAGGGAGGGAGGGGAGAGCGTGAGGGAGGGAGGGGAGAGTGACGGAGAAGGGGAGAGTGAGGGAGGGAGGGGAGAGTGAGGGAGGGAGGGGAGAGTGAGGGAGGGAGGGGAGAGTGAGGGAGGGAGGGGAGAGCGTGAGGGAGGGAGGGGAGAGCGTGAGGGAGGGAGGGGAGAGAGTGAAGGAGGGAGGGGAGAGTGAGGGAGGGAGGGGAGAGTGAGGGAGGGAGGGGAGAGTGAGGGAAGGAGGGGAGAGTGAGGGAGGGAGGGAAGGCGTGACGGAGGGACGGAGGGGAGAGGGAGGGGAGAGCGTGAGGGACGGAGGGGAGAGTGGGAGGGAGGGGAGAGAGAGGGAGAGTGTGAGGGAGGGGAGAGTGAGGGAGGGAGTGAGGGGAGAGTGAGTGATGGCGGGAGGGGAGAGGGTGAGGGTGGGAGGGGAGTGTGAGGGAGGGAGGGAGTTGAGAGGGTAGAGTGAGAGAGAGGAGGAAGGGGAGGCTGTGAGGAGGAAATGGTTTGAGGGAGGGGAGAGTGTGAGGGAGGTAGGGAGGGGAGAGTGTGAGGGAGGGAGGGAAGAGAGAGGTGAGGGAGCGAGGGGAGAGGGTGAGGGACGGAGGGGAGAGTGAGGGACGGAGGGGAGAGTGTGAGGGAGGGAGGGGAGAGTGAGGGAGGGAGGGGAGAGAAAGGGAGAGAGGGGAGAGCGTGAGGGACGGAGGGGAGAGAGGGGAGAGTGTGAGGGAGGGAGGAGAGCGTGAGGGACGGAGGGGAGAGAGGGAGAGAGGGGAGAGTGTGAGGGAGGGAGCAGAGCGTGAGGGATGGAGGGGAGAGAAAGCGAGAGAGGGGAGAGTGTGAGGGAGGGAGGGGAGAGAGAGGGGAGAGTATGAGGGAGGGAGAGAGGGGAGAGTGTGAGGAAGGGGAGGGGGAGGGTGTGAGGGAGGGGAGGGTGTGAGAGGGAGGGAGGGAGGTAGGGGAGAGTGAGTGAGGGAGCGAGGGGAGTGTGTGAGGGAGGGGAGGGTGTGAGGAAGGGGAGTGTGAGGAAGGGGAGCGTGTGAGGGAGGGGAGGGGGGAGGGTGTGAGGAAGGGGAGCGTGTGAGGGAGGGGAGAGTGAGGAAGGGGAGCGTGTGAGGGAGGGGAGGGGGGAGGGTGTGAGGAAGGGGAGCGTGTGAGGGAGGGGAGGGTGTGAGTGAGGAGAGAGTGAGGGAGGGGAGGGTATGAGGGAGGGGAGGGTGTGAGGGAGGGGAGGGTGTGAGGGAGGGGAGGGCATGAGGGAGGAGAGTGAGGGAGGGGTGGGAACAAGGTAGGGAGGGAGGGGAGGGGAGGATGTGAGGGAGGGGAGAGTGAGGGAGGAGAGTGAGGGAGGGGTGGGAACAAGGTAGGGAGGGAGGGGAGGGGAGGATGTGAGGGAGGGGAGAGTGAGGGAGGGGAGAGTGAGGGAGGGGTGGGAACAAGGTAGGGTGGGAGGGGAGGCATGAGGGAGCAGGAAGGAGGGGGAGTGAGTGAGTGTGCGAGGGTAGGTGTGGGGAGGGAGGGAGGGATGTGGAATGTGCGGAGGGATCGCGCACGGTGAGGGGGGGGCTGTGAGGGACTGAGCCAGGAGCCGGTCTCAGGATTGTTACACTGAAATTTGGGAGACCCTTCGACCACCAGCCATAGGAGCAGAATCAGGCCACTCGGCCCATCGAGTCTGCTCCGCCATTCAATCATGGCTGATATTTTTCTCATCCCTATTCTCCTGCCTTCTCCCCATAACCCCTGATCCCCTTATTAATCAGGAACCTATCTATCTCTGTCTTAAAGACACCCAGTGATTTGGGCTCCACAGCCTCCTGCGGCAAAGAGTTCCACAGATTCACCACCTTCTGGCTGAAGAAATTCCTCCTCATCTCTGTTTTAAAGGATCGTCCCTTTAGTCTGAGATGGTGTCCTCTGGTTCTACTTTTTCCTACAAGTGGAAACACCCTCTCCACGTCCGCTCTATCCAGGTCTCTCTCCACGTCCGCTCTATCCAGGTCTCTCTCCACGTCCGCTCTATCCAGGTCTCTCTCCCTGTCCGCTCAATCCAGGTCTCCACGTCCGCTGTATCCAGGTCTCTCTCCACGTCCGCTCTATCCAGGTCTCTCTCCACGTCCGCTGTATCCAGGTCTCTCTCCACGTCCGCTCTATCCAGGTCTCTCTCCACGTCCGCTCTATCCAGGTCTCTCTCCACGTCCGCTCTATCCAGGTCTCTCTCCACGTCCGCTCTATCCAGGTCTCTCTCCCTGTCCGCTCAATCCAGGTCTCCACGTCCACTCTATCCAGGTCTCTCTCCCTGTCCGCTCTGTCCAGGTCTCTCTCCACGTCCGCTCTATCCAGGTCTCTCTCCCTGTCCGCTCTATCCAGGTCTCTCTCCACGTCCCCTCTATCCAGGTCTCTCTCCACGTCCGCTCTATCCAGGTCTCTCTCCCTGTCCGCTCTATCCAGGTCTCTCTCCCTGTCCGCTCTATCCAGGTCTCTCTCCCTGTCCGCTCTATCCAGGTCTCTCTCCCTGTCCGCTCTATCCAGGTCTCTCTCCCTGTCCGCTCTATCCAGGTCTCTCTCCACGTCCGCTCTATCCAGGTCTCTCTCCCTGTCCGCTCAATCCAGGTCTCTCTCCACGTCCGCTCTATCCAGGTCTCTCTCCACGTCCGCTCTATCCAGGTCTCTCTCCACGTCCGCTCTATCCAGGTCTCTCTACACGTCCGCTCTATCCAGGTCTCTCTCCACGTCCGCTCTATCCAGGTCTCTCTCCACGTCCGCTCTATCCAGGTCTCTCTCCACGTCCGCTCTATCCAGGTCTCTCTCCACGTCCGCTCTATCCAGGTCTCTCTCCCTGTCCGCTCTATCCAGGTCTCTCTCCCTGTCCGCTCTATCCAGGTCTCCCTCCACGTCCGCTCTATCCAGGTCTCTCTCCACGTCCGCTCTATCCAGGTCTCTCTCCACGTCCGCTCTATCCAGGTCTCTCTCCCTGTCCGCTCTATCCAGGTCTCTCTCCCTGTCCGCTCTATCCAGGTCTCTCTCGCTGTCCGCTCTATCCAGGCCTCTCTCCCTGTCCGCTCGATCCAGGTCTCTCTCCACGTCCGCTCTATCCAGGTCTCTCTCCACGTCCACTCTATCCAGGTCTCTCGCCACGTCCGCTCTATCCAGGTCTCTCTCCCTGTCCGCTCTATCCAGGTCTCTCTCCCTGTCCGCTCTATCCAGGCCTCTCTCCCTGTCCGCTCTATCCAGGTCTCTCTCCCTGTCCGCTCTATCCAGGTCTCTCTCCCTGTCCGCTCTATCCAGGTCTCTCTCCACGTCCGCTCGATCCAGGTCTCTCTCCACGTCCGCTCGATCCAGGTCTCTCTCCACGTCCACTCTATCCAGGTCTCTCTCCACGTCCCCTCTATCCAGGTCTCTCTCCACGTCCGCTCGATCCAGGTCTCTCTCCACGTCCGCTCTATCCAGGTCTCTCTCCACGTCCGCTCTATCCAGGTCTCTCTCCACGTCCGCTCTATCCAGGTCTCTCGCCACGTCCGCTCTATCCAGGTCTCTCTCCCTGTCCGCTCTATCCAGGCCTCTCTCCTTGTCCGCTCTATCCAGGTCTCTCTCCCTGTCCGCTCTATCCAGGTCTCTCTCCATGTCCGCTCTATCCAGGTCTCTCTCCATGTCCGCTCTATCCAGGTCTCTCTCCCTGTCCGCTCTATCCAGGTCTCTCTCCCTGTCCGCTCTATCCAGGTCTCGCTCCCTGTCCGCTCTATCCAGGTCTCACTCCACGTCCACTCTATCCAGGTCTCTCTCCCTGTCCGCTCTATCCAGGTCTCTCTCCACGTCCGCTCTATCCAGGTCTCTCTCCACGTCCACTCTATCCAGGTCTCTCTCCACGTCCACTCTATCCAGGTCTCTCTCCACGTCCACTCTATCCAGGTCTCTCTCCCTGTCCGCTCTATCCAGGTCTCTCTCCCTGTCGCTCTATCCAGGTCTCCACGTCCGCTCTATCCAGGTCTCTCTCCCTGTCCGCTCTATCCAGGTCTCTCTCCACGTCCGTTCTATCCAGGTCTCTCTCCCTGTCCGCTCTATCCAGGTCTCTCTCCCTGTCCGCTCTATCCAGGTCTCTCTCCCTGTCGCTCTATCCAGGTCTCCACGTCCGCTCTATCCAGGTCTCTCTCCACGTCCGCTCTATCCAGGTCTCTCTCCCTGTCCGCTCTATCCAGGTCTCTCTCCACGTCCGTTCTATCCAGGTCTCTCTCCCTGTCCGCTCTATCCAGGTCTCTCTCCCTGTCCGCTCTATCCAGGTCTCTCTCCCTGTCGCTCTATCCAGGTCTCCACGTCCGCTCTATCCAGGTCTCTCTCCCTGTCCGCTCTATCCAGGTCTCTCTCCCTGTCCGCTCTATCCAGTCCTCGCAGGATTCGGTGGGAGAGATCAAGTTGTGTATGTTGGGAGGGGGGGGGGGTGCGCTGCCTCGGGACCCCCTCCGGCGGCGGGAACGCGGTTTATAGGAGCTAATCACTGATTTAGGAAATGCAATTTGTGCACAGTAAGATCCCACGCATGGTCACGTGACAGTCCCCCAGACAATCTGTCCTTTTGGCAATTTGGTTCAGGGCACTTTGGGAGGCCCATTTGTCCAGGAGAGGGCAGTGTACCCTCACCCCAGGGGCAGTGTACCCTCACCCCGGGGGGGCAGTGTACCCTCACCCCGGGGGGTGTACCCTCACCCCAGGGGCAGTGTACCCTCACCCCGGGGGCAGTGTACCCTCACCCCAGGGGCAGTGTACCCTCACCCCAGGGGCAGTGTACCCTCACCCCGGGGGGGCAGTGTACCCTCACCCCAGGGGCAGTGTACCCTCACCCCAGGGGCAGTGTACCCTCACCTCGGGGGGGCAGTGTACCCTCACCCCAGGGGCAGTGTACCCTCACCCCAGGGGGGCAGTGTACCCTCACCCCAGGGGGGGCAGTGTACCCTCACCCCAGGGGCAGTGTACCCTCACCCCAGGGGGGCAGTGTACCCTCACCCCAGGGGGGGCAGTGTACCCTCACCCCAGGGGCAGTGTACCCTCACCCCAGGGGGGGCAGTGTACCCTCACCCCAGGGGCAGTGTACCCTCACCCCAGGGGTCGTCTGCGTGCTGAGACAGAGCCTTAAAAATCTGCAGGGGAATCGTTAGCAAGAAAGAGGGAAGGGAGTGGGGGAAATCACCGGCCAGCCCTTTCCAAAGGGGCCAGTATGGGCAGTGGGCAGAAAGGCCTCCTCTGCTTTAAGGGTCTATTTCTGAATCAAATGAGTTCCATCGAGCTGACTGTAATGGCAATGAGAGACGATGGCTCAGACTGGGTATTACCCCCTCATTGCCCCCTCCCCCTCTGCCCGACCCCCCCCCAGGACCCAGCTCGGCCCCTCATGGTGTCCCCACCCCCCCCCCCCGAACCATGTTGTTAATTTGGACAGTGCCACACACGGGCACTGGGGGGGAGCTGTTTCCAAAGACATTGTGGGACTGCACAAATTAGGCAAACGAGCAAATTATTTGCCTGCGTTTAAGTCTAGTCTCTAGAAGAATGAATGATTTTCAAGTTAGTTGATGTCGACCACAAGACATAGGAGCAGAATTAGGCCACTCGGCCCATCGAGTCTGCTCCGCCATTCAATCATGGCTGATGTAGTCGGGGATAGCATTGCTTCAAGAATAGTTCAGAATGTTTTACTGCAAAACCTTTTACCTCCCGTGAAGCAATTGTGTTGTGTGTGTCTGTGTCTGTCTGTGTGTGTGTGTCTGTGTCTGTGAGATTTTTATTTTTTAAGTTTAGTTTATACAAACTTTTTCAACTAATTCCCTGCATTAACTGCTAACTCGGATTCGGGAGGGGGGGGGGGTTCCAGCAGACTTTCCTCATCCTCCACACAAACCCTTACCCCAGTGAGAGTCACTGGGTGTGGTACCCGTACCCCAGTGAGAGTCAGTGTGTGTGGGACCCGTACCCCAGTGAGAGTCAGTGTGTGTGGAACCCGTACCCCAGTGAGAGTCAGTGTGTGTGGGACCCGTACCCCAGTGAGAGTCAGTGTGTGTGGGACCCGTACCCCAGTGATGGTCAGTGTGTGTGGGACCCGTACCCCAGTGAGAGTCAGTGTGTGTGGGACCCGTACCCCGGTGAGAGTCAGTGTGTGTGGAACCCGTACCCCAGTGAGAGTCAGTGTGTGTGGAACCCGTACCCCAGTGAGAGTCAGTGTGTGTGGAACCCGTACCCCAGTGAGAGTCAGTGTGTGTGGGACCCGTACCCCAGTGAGAGTCAGTGTGTGTGGGACCCGTACCCCAGTGAGAGTCAGTGTGTGTGGAACCCGTACCCCAGTGAGAGTCAGTGTGTGTGTGGGACCCGTACCCCAGTGAGAGTCAGTGTGTGTGGGACCCGTACCCTAGTGAGAGTCAGTGTGTGTGGGACCCGTACCCCAGTGAGAGTCAGTGTGTGTGGGACCCGTACCCCAGTGAGAGTCAGTGTGTGGGACCCGTACCCCAGTGAGAGTCAGTGTGTGTGGGACCCATACCCCAGTGAGAGTCAGTGTGTGTGGAACCCGTACCCCAGTGAGAGTCAGTGTGTGTGGAACCCGTACCCCAGTGAGAGTCAGTGTGTGGGACCCGTACCCCAGTGATAGTCAGTGTGTGTGGGACCCGTACCCCAGTGAGAGTCAGTGTGTGTGGGACCCGTACCCCAGTGAGAGTCAGTGTGTGTGGGACCCGTACCCTAGTGAGAGTCAGTGTGTGTGGGACCCGTACCCCAGTGAGAGTCAGTGTGTGGGACCCGTACCCCAGTGAGAGTCAGTGTGTGTGGGACCCGTACCCCAGTGAGAGTCAGTGTGTGTGGGACCCGTACCCCAGTGAGAGTCAGTGTGTGTGGAACCCGTACCCCAGTGAGAGTCAGTGTGTGTGGAACCCGTACCCCAGTGAGAGTCAGTGTGTGTGGGACCCGTACCCCAGTGAGAGTCAATGTGTGTGGGACCCGTACCCCAGTGAGAGTCACTGTGTGTGGGACCCGTACCCCAGTGAGAGTCAATGTGTGTGGGACCCGTACCCCAGTGAGGGTCAGTGTGTGTGGGACCCGTACCCCAGTGAGAGTCAGTGTGTGTGGGACCCGTACCCCAGTGAGAGTCAGTGTGTGTGGGACCCGTACCCCAGTGAGAGTCAGTGTGTGGGACCCGTACCCCAGTGAGAGTCAGTGTGTGTGGGACCCGTACCCCAGTGAGAGTCAGTGTGTGTGGGACCCGTACCCCAGTGAGAGTCAGTGTGTGTGGGACCCGTACCCCAGTGAGAGTCAGTGTGTGTGGGACCCGTACCGCAGTGAGAGTCAGTGTGTGTGGGACCCATACCCCAGTGAGAGTCAGTGTGTGGGACCCGTATCCCAGTGAGAGTCAGTTTGTGTGGGACCCGTACCCCAGTGAGAGTCAGTGTGTGTGGGACCCGTACCCCAGTGAGAGTCAGTGTGTGTGGGACCCGTACCCCAGTGAGAGTCACTGTGTGTGGGACCCGTACCCCAGTGAGAGTCAGTGTGTGGGACCCGTACCCCAGTTAGAGTCAGTGTGTGTGGGACCCATACCCCAGTGAGAGTCAGTGTGTATGGGACCCGTACCCCAGTGAGAGTCAGTGTGTGTGGGACCCGTACCCCAATGAGAGTCAGTGTGTGTGGGACCCGTACCCAGTGAGAGTCAGTGTGTGTGGGACCCGTACCCCAGTGAGAGTCAGTGTGTGTGGGACCCGTACCCCAGTGAGAGTCAGTCTGTGTGAGACCCGTACCCCAGTGAGAGTCAGTGTGTGTGGGACCCTTACCCCAGTGAGTGTCAGTGTGTGTGGGGGACACGTACCCCAGTGAGAGTCAGTGTGTGTGGGACCCGTACCCCAGTGAGAGTCAGTGTGTGTGGGACCCGTACCCCAGTGAGAGTCAGTGTGTGTGGGACCCGTACCCCAGTGAGAGTCAGTGTGTGTGGAACCCGTACCCCAGAGAGAGTCAGTGTGTGTGGGACCCGTACCCCAGTGAGAGTCAGTGTGTGTGGGACCCGTACCCCAGTGAGAGTCAGTGTGTGTGGGACCCGTACCCCAGTGAGAGTCAGTGTGTGTGGGACCCGTACCCCAGTGAGAGTCAGTGTGTGTGGGACCCGTACCCCAATGAGAGTCAGTGTGTGTGGGACCCGTACCCCAGTGAGAGTCAGTGTGTGTGGGACCCTTACCCCAGTGAGAGTCAGTGTGTGTGGGGGACCCGTACCCCAGTGAGAGTCAGTGTGTGTGGGACCCGTACCCCAGTGAGAGTCAGTGTGTGTGGGACCCGTACCCCAGTGAGAGTCAGTGTGTGTGGGACCCGTACCCCAGTGAGAGTCAGTGTGTGTGGGACCCGTACCCCAGTGAGAGTCAGTGTGTGTGGGACCCCTACCCCAGTGAGAGTCCCCTTTTTCTGGAATATGGTGTGAGATTTGCCGGGGTGGGGATTTTTCGATATTGAAAATACCTGATGTACCTTCAGGGTCACGGGATTTTGTGCATTTCAGTTTGAATCTTTTGGGCAATATGAAAGCTGCTTAATGTGGGTGGGGATGTGTACTGCCGACCCTTCTTCATCCCAGGCAAGAACTCGGCCTTTTCCAACAGTTGCCGCCGGTGGAGAGCGGGTCTGCACTGGAGACAGAATTTGCAAAGTGTGTGGGGCTGATTTTGACGAGGAGATTCCAGTCTGGGCGAGAAGCTCCCGTTACTGACCAAGGACTGGGCCTGAATCGCGTCCAGAGTTCGCTCCCGCCCTGCCTGCGTTTGTTTTTATTGAAGAGAATTGTGCATGCCGATTTGGATTTTCAAATATAGCTGCTGGTTGACGAGCTGCTGATTGTCGATCGTGTGTCTCTCTCTCCAATGACTGTCGTATCATTTGTAACAGGCAGAGGCCGACGTGGCCCTGCCTGTCGCTTTTATCTGTGAATGGAGTGTGTGGTTGGAGCAGAGAGAGCCCCTCTTTGTCCAGGCTCCTCACCAATGACAGATTGACAAGAAAGGTGTTTATTAAAGTGGAACTGGAGCCTGAGCGTAAATGTGGATTTGTTCAGGAGTTCATTTCGTTTCCACTTGAGTGACATTCGCTATCTGACAACCTGGGCGAGAGCGTGCGGTCAATTCCAGCCCCCCAGCCCCCCCAGCCCCCAAACCAGTCAGTTAACCAATACTTTGGATGGAATCTCTGAGCTCTTTGGCACCTACTCAGACAGAAAACGCAACTGTTTATTTAAACATCCAGCTGTTCTAATGAATAACAGCTGGCAAATTTACACTTCCCCCCCCACCTCTACTCAAACGCACAACAAGGGAGGGGTATAATAAGAATATCTAAAATTAATGAGAGCGTCCTTGCTTCCGCTGTTGAAGACGTTGTTGCAGTACTGACCCTCTGACAGTGCAGCACTCCCTCAGTACTGACCCTCTGACAGTGCGGCACTCGCTCAGTACTGACTCTCTGACAGTGCGGCACTCCCTCAGTACTGACCCTCTGACAGTGCGGCACTCGCTCAGTACTGACTCTCTGACAGTGCGGCACTCCCTCAGTACTGACCCCCTGACAGTGCGGCACTCCCTCAGTACTGACCCTCTGACGTTGCAGCACTCCCTCAGTACTGACCCTCTGACAGTGCGGCACTCGCTCAGTACTGACCCTCTGACAGTGCGGCACTCCCTCAGTACTGACTCTCTGACAGTGCGGCACTCCCTCAGTACTGACCCTCTGACAGTGCGGCGCTCCCTCAGTACTGACCCTCTGACAGTGCGGCACTCCCTCAGTACTGACCCTCTGACAGTGCGGCACTCCCTCAGTACTGACCCTCTGACAGTGCGGCACTCGCTCAGTACTGACCCTCTGACAGTGCGGCACTCCCTCAGTACTGACTCTCTGACAGTGCGGCACTCCCTCAGTACTGACCCTCTGACAGTGCGGCGTTCCCTCAGTACTGACCCTCTGACAGTGCGGCACTCCCTCAGTACTGACCCTCTGACAGTGCGGCGCTCCCCCAGTACTGACCCTCTGACAGTGCGGCACTCCCTCAGTACTGACCCTCTGACAGTGCGGCACTCCCTCAGTACTGACCCTGACAGTGCGGCACTCCCTCAGTACTGACCCTCTGACAGTGCGGCACTCCCTCAGTACTGACCCTGACAGTGCGGCGCTCCCTCAGTACTGACCCTCTGACAGTGCGGCACTCGCTCAGTACTGACCCTCTGACAGTGCGGCACTCCCTCAGTACTGACCCTCTGACAGTGCAGCACTCCCTCACTACTGACCCTCTGACAGTGCGGCACTCCCTCAGTACTGACCCTCTGACAGTGCGGCACTCGCTCAGTACTGACCCTCTGACAGTGCGGCACTCGCTCAGTACTGACCCTCTGACAGTGCGGCACTCCCTCAGTACTGACCCTCTGACAGTGCGGCACTCGCTCAGTACTGACCCTCTGACAGTGCGGCACTCCCTCAGTACTGACCCTCTGACAGTGCGGCACTCCCTCAGTACTGACCCTCTGACAGTGCGGCACTCCCTCAGTACTGACCCTCTGACAGTGCAGCACTCCCTCAGTACTGACCCTCTGACAGTGCGGCACTCCCTCAGTACTGACCCTCTGACACTGCGGCACTCCCTCAGTACTGACCCTCTGACAGTGCGGTACTCCCTCAGTACTCACCCTCTGACAGTGCGGCACTCCCTCAGTACTGACCCTCTGACAGTGCGGCACACCCTCAGTACTGACCCTCGGACAGTGCGGCTCTCCCTCAGTACTGACCCTCTGACAGTGCGGCACACCCTCAGTACTGACCCTCTGACAGTGCGGCACTCCCTCAGTACTGACCCTCTGACAGTGCGGCACTCCCTCAGTACTGACCCTCTGACAGTGCGGCACTCCCTCAGTACTGACCCTCTGACAGTGCGGCACTCCCTCAGTACTGACCCTCTGACAGTGCGGCACTCCCTCAGTACTGACCCTCTGACAGTGCGGCACCCCCTCAGTACTGACCCTCTGACAGTGCGGCACTCCCTCAGTACTGACCCTCTGACAGTGCGGCACCCCCTCAGTACTGACCCTCTGACAGTGCGGCACTCCCTCAGTACTGACCCTCTGACAGTGCAGCACTCCCTCAGTACAGACCCTCTGACAGTGCGGCACTCCCTCAGTACTGACCCTCTGACAGTGCGGCACCCCCTCAGTACTGACCCTCTGACAGTGCGGCACTCCCTCAGTACTGACCCTCTGACAGTGCGGCACTCCCTCAGTACTGACCCTCTGACAGTGCGGCACTCCCTCAGTACTGACGCTCTGACAGTGCGGCACTCCCTCAGTACTGACCCTCTGACAGTGCGGCACTCCCTCAGTACTGACCCTCTGACAGTGCGGCACTCCCTCAGTACTGACCCTCTGACAGTGCGGCACTCCCTCAGCACTGACCCTCTGACAGTACGGCACTCCCTCAGCACTGACCCTCTGACAGTGCGGAGCTCCCTCAGTACTGACCCTCTGACAGTGCGACGCTCTCTCAGTACTGACCCTCTGACAGTGCGACGCTCTCTCAGTACTGACCCTCTGACAGTGCGGCACTCCCTCAGTACTGACCCTCTGACAGTGCGGCACTCCCTCAGTACTGACCCTCTGACAGTGCGGCACTCCCTCAGTACTGACCCTCTGACAGTGCGGCACTCCCTCAGTACTGACCTTCTGACAGTGCGGCACTCCCTCAGTACTGACCCTCTGACAGTGCGGCACTCCCTCAGTACTGACCCTCTGACAGTGCGGCACTCCCTCAGTACTGACCCTCTGACAGTGCGGCACTCCCTCAGTACTGACCCTCTGACAGTGCGACGCTCCCTCAGTACTGACCCTCTGACAGTGCGGCACTCCCTCAGTACTGACCCTCTGACAGTGCGGCACTCCCTCAGTACTGACCCTCTGACAGTGCAGCACTCCCTCAGTACTGACCCTCTGACAGTGCGGCATTCCCTCAGTACTGACCCTCTGACAGTGCGGCACACCTCAGTACTGACCCTCCGACAGTGCGGCGCTCCCTCAGTACTGACCCTCTGACAGTGCGGCACTCCCCCAGTACTGATCCTCTGACAGTGCGGCACTCCCTCAGTACTGACCCTCTGACAGTGCTGCACTCCCTCAGTACTGATCCTCTGACAGTGCGGCACTCCCTCAGTACTGACCCTCCAATCGCTCGGCGCTCTAACAGTGATGGTAAAGTAATCCAAACAATCACTTCCTAAATGTCTGTGATTCCCCACACGGTGACGGGACGGGGGTCTGTGTCTGTGATTTCCCCCACACGGTGATGGGACGGGGGTCTGTCTGTGATTCCCCCACACGGTGACGGGACGGGGATCTGTGATTCCCCCACACGGTGACGGGACGGGGGTCTGTGATTCCCCCACACGGTGACGGGACGGGGGTCTGTGTCTGTGATTCCCCCACACGGTGACTGGACGGGGGTCTGTGTCTGTGATTCCCCCACACGGTGACGGGACGGGGGTCTGTGTCTGTGATTCCCCCACACGGTGACGGGACGGGGGTCTGTGTCTGTGATTCTCCCACACGGTGACGGGGCGGGGGTCTGTGTCTGTGATTCCCCCACACAGTGATGGGACGGGGGTCCGTGATTCCCCCACACGGTGACGGGACGGGGGTCTGTGATTCCCCCACACGGTGATGGGACGGGGGTCTGTGTGATTCCCCCACACGGTGATGGGACGGGGGTCTGTGTCTGTGACTCCCCCACACGGTGACGGGACGAGGGTCTGTGTCTGTGATTCCCCCACACGGTGACGGGACGAGGGTCTGTGTCTGTGATTCCCCCACACGGTGACGGGACGAGGGTCTGTGTCTGTGATTCCCCCACACGGTGACGGGACGGGGGTCTGTGATTCCCCCACACGGTGATGGGACGGGGGTCTGTCTGTGATTCCCCCACACGGTGATGGGACGGGGGTCTGTGTCTGTGACTCCCCCACACACGGTGATGGGACGGGGTCTGTGATTCCCCCACACGGTGACGGGACGGGGGTCTGTGTCTGTGATTCCCCCACACGGTGATGGGACGGGGGTCTGTGTCTGTGACTCCCCCACACGGTGATGGGACGGGGGTCTGATTCCCCCACACGGTGATGGGACGGGTGTCTGTGATTCCCCCACACGGTGACGGGACGGGGGTCTGTGATTCCCCCACACGGTGACGGGACGGGGGTCTGTGATTCCCCCACACGGTGACGGGACGGGGTTCTGTGTCTGTGATTCCCCCACACGGTGATGGGACGAGGGTCTGTGTCTGTGACTCCCCCACACGGTGATGGGACGGGGGTCTGTGTCTGTGACTCCCCCACACGGTGATGGGACGGGGGTCTGATTCCCCCACACGGTGATGGGACGGGGGTCTGATTCCCCCACACGGTGATGGGACGGGGGTCTGTGTCTGTGACTCCCCCACACGGTGATGGGACGGGGGTCTGATTCCCCCACACGGTGATGGGACAATGGTCTGTGTCTGTGACTCCCCCACACGGTGAGGGGACGGGGGTCTGTGACTCCCCCACACGGTGATGGGACGGGGGTCTGTGTCTGTGATTCCCCCACACGGTGACGGGACAGGGGTCTGATTCCCCCACATCTCCACATTGTGTAAAAACCCCAAATCTAAACAAGGACCATCAAGACCCAGCAACTCAACATGCCTGTCGGCAGAACCGAAAGCTCAACTGCACCACACCCAGCGTCCGCCTCCCGCTAGTGCGCCGAATAAATAGTCCTTTGTGGTGAAGGTGACTCCAGGCCGGGCAAGGTGGACCACACAGAACCGGACACCACTTTTACACAGGACGGCCGAGGCTCTACTGAGCGCGGCCCTCTTCACCAGCTCCACACTCTTGTGTTGGTGGAACCGGATGGTGTGGCCTTCCCACTGACAGTCACGGTGCCCCTTCGCCCATCTCCAAACCCTCTCCTCCTCCCTGAGGCTGTGGAACCGCACGCCGTGGATCTGGAGGAGGTTGCAGAGATAGGGAGGGGTGTCGGGGCTGGAGGAGGTTACAGAGATAGGGAGGGGTGTAGGGGCTGGAGGAGGTTACAGAGATAGGTCGGGGCTGGAGGAGGATAGGGATAGGGAGGGGTGTAGGGGCTGGAGGAGGTTACAGAGATAGGGAGGGTTGGAGGGACTGGAGCAGGTTACAGAGATACGAAGGGGTGTAGGGGCTGGAGGAGGTTACAGAGATAGGGAGGGGTGTAGGGGCTGGAAGAGGTTACAGAGATAGGGAGGGTTTTGGTGCTGGAGGAGGGTACAGAGACAGGGAGGGTTGTAGGGGCTGGAAGAGGTTACAGAGATAGGGAGGGTTTTGGTGCTGGAGGAAGGTACAGAGACAGGGAGGGTTGTAGGGGCTGGAAGAGGTTACAGAGATAGGGAGGGGTGTAGGGGCTGGAGGAGGTTGCAGAGATAGGGAGGGGTTGTAGGGATTGGAGGAGGTTACAGGAATCGGGAGGGGTTGTAGGGGCTGGAGGAGGTTGCAGAGATAGGGAGGGGTTGTAGGGGCTGGAGGAGGTTGCAGAGATAGGGAGGGGTTGGAGGAGGTTACAGAGATAGGGAGGGGTGTAGGGGCTGGAGGAGGTTACAGAGATAGGGAGGGTTGAAGGGACTGGAGCAGGTTACAGGGATCGGGAAGGTTGTAGGGGCTGGAAGAGGTTACAGAGATACGGAGGGGTGTAGGGGCTGGAGGAGGTTACAGAGATAGCGAGGGGTGTAGGGGCTGGAGGAGGTTACAGAGATAGGGAGGGGTGTAGGGGCTGGAGGAGGTTCGAGATGGGGATGAGGTGGTGGAGGTAGGAAAGCAAGGTGAGAATTTGCAGTAGGGACGTTGCCAGACGTGAGGCCGGGGAGGCAAGTGAGGACGAAATAGAACATTCCAGCGCAGTACAGGCCCTTCGGCCCTCGATGTTGCGCCGACCTGTGAAACCACTCTAAAGCCCATCTACACTATTCCCTTATCGTCCATATGTCTATCCAATGACCATTTGAATGCCCTTAGTGTTGGCGAGTCCACTACTGTTGCAGGCAGGGCATTCCACGCCCTTACTACTCTCTGAGTAAAGAACCTACCTCTGACATCTGTCCTATATCTATCTCCCCTCAATTTAAAGCTATGTCCCCTCGTGCCGGACATCACCATCCGAGGAAAAAGGCTCTCACTGTCCACCCTATCCAATCCTCTGATCATCTTGTATGCCTCAATTAAGTCACCTCTTAACCTTCTTCTCTCTCATGAAAACAGCCTCAAGTCCCTCAGCCTTTCCTCATAAGATCTTCCCTCCATACCAGGGAACATTCTGGTAAATCTCCTCTGCACCCTTTCCAATGCTTCCACATCCTATAATGCGGCGACCAGAATTGCACGCAATACTCCCAATGCGGCCGCACCAGAGTTTTGTACAGCTGCAACATGACCTCATGGCTCCGAAACTCAATCCCTCTACCAATAAAAGCTAACCCACCGTACGCCTTCTTAACAACCCTCTCAACCTGGGTGGCAACTTTCAGGGATCTATGTACATGGACACTGAGATCTCTCTGCTCATCCACACTGCCAAGAATCTTACCATTAGCCAGTACTCTGTCTTCCTGTTATTCCTTCCAAAATGAATCACCTCACACTTCTCTGCATTAAACTCCATTTCCCACCTCTCAGCCCAGCGCTGCACCTTATTTATGTCCCTCTGTAACTTGTAACATCCTTCCGCATTGTCCACAACTCCATCGACTTTAGTGTCATCTGCAAATTTACTCACCCATCCTTCTACGCCCTCCTCCAGGTCATTTATAAAAATGACAAACAGCAGTGGCCCCAAAACAGATCCTTGTGGTACACCACTAGTAACTGGACTCCAGTCTGAACACTTCCCATCAACCACCACCCTTTGTCTTCTTCCAGCTAGCCAATTTCTGATCCAAACTGCTAAATCACCCTCAATCCCATGCCTCCATATTTTCTGCAGTAGCCTACCGTGGGGAACCTTATCAAACGCTTTACTGAAATCCATATACACCACGTCAACTGCTTTACCCTCATCCACCTGTTTGGTCACCTTCTCAAAGAACTCTATAAGGTTTGTGAGGCACGACCTACCCTTCACAAAACCGTGTTGACTATCTCTAATCAAATTATTCCTTTCCAGATGATTATACATCCTATCTCTTATAAACCTTTCCAAGATTTTGCCCACAACAGAAGTAAGGCTCACTGGTTTGTAGTTACCGGGGTTGTCTCTACTCCCCTTCTTGAACAAGGGGACAACATTTGCTATCCTCCAGTCTTCAGGCACTATTCCTGTAGACAAAGATGACTTAAAGGTCAAAGCCAAAGCTCAGCAATCTCCTCCCTAGCTTCCCAGAGAATCCTAGGATAAATCCCATCCGGCCCAGGGGACTTATCTATTTTCACACTTTCCAGAATTACTACCACCTCCTCCTTATGAACCTCAAGCCCTTCTAGTCTAGTAGCCTGAATCTCAGTATTCTCCTCGACAACATTGTCTTTTTCCTGTGTGAATACTGACGAAAAATATTAATTTAGCACCTCTCCTATCTTCTCGGACTCCAAGCACAACTTCCCACTACTGTCCTTGACTGGCCCTACTCTTACCCGAGTCATTCGTTTATTCCTGACATATCTATAGAAAGGGTTATCCTTGATCCTACCTGCCAAAGACTTCTCATGTCCCCTCCTGGCTCTTCTTTGCTCTCTCTTTAGGTCCTTCCTAGCTAACTTGTAACTCTCGAGTTCCCTAACTGAACCTTCATGTCTCATCTTTACATAAGCCTCCTTCTTCCTCTTGACAAGTGTTTCGACTGCGTTAGTAAACCATGGTTCCCTTGCTCGACCACTTCCTCCCTGCCTGACAGGTACATACTTATCAAGGACACGCAGTAGCTGTTCCTTGAAAAAGCTCCACATTTCAATTGTGCCCATCCCCTGCAGTTTCCTTCCCTATCCTATGCATCCTAAGTCTTGCCACATCGCATCATAATTGCCTTTCCCCCAGATGTAACTCTTGCCCTGCGGCATATACCTATCCCTTTCCATCACTAATGTAAACGTAATCGAATTGTGGTCACTATCACCAAAGTGCTCACCTACCTCCAAATCTAACACCTGTCCTGGTTCATTACCCAGTATCAAATCCAATATGGCCTCGCCTCTCGTTGGCCTATCTACATACTGTGTCAGGAAACCCTCCTGCACACATTGGACAAAAACGGACCCATCTAAAGATTGGGAAGTTAAAATCCCCCATAACAACTACCCTGTTGCTTTTGCTCCTATCCAGAATCATCTTTGCAATCCTTTCCTCTACATCTCTGGAACTTTTCGGAGGCCTATAGAAATCTCCTAACTGGGTGAACTCTCCTTTCCTGTTCCTAACCTCAGCCCATACTACCTCAGTAGACGAGTCCTCATCAAATGTCCTTTCTGCCACCGTAATACTGTCCTTGACTAACAATGCCACCCCTCCCCCTCTTTTACCACCTTCCCTGAGCTTACTGAAATATCTAAACCCTGGCACCTGCAACAACCATTCCTGTCCCTGCTCTATCCATGTCTCCGAAATGGCCACAACATCGAAGTCCCAGGTACCAACCCATGCCACAAATTCACCCACCTTATTCCGGATGCTCCTGGCATTGAAGAAGACACACTTTAAACCACCTTCCTGCCTGCCAGTACAGTCCTGCAACTTTGAAACCTTACTCATGACCTCACTACTCTCAACCTCCTGTATACTGGAGCTACAATTCAGGTTCCCAAATCCCTGCTGAACTAGTTTAAACCCTCCCGAAGAGCATTAGCAAATTTCCCCCCCAGGATATTGGTACCCCTCTGGTCCAGGAGTAGACCATCCCATTTGTAGAGGTCCCACCGATCCCAGAATGAGCCCCAATTATCCAGAAATCCGAAACCCTCCCTCCTGCACCATCCCTGTAGCCACGTGTTCAACTCCTCTCTCTCCCTATTCCTCGTCTCGCTATCACGTGGCATGGGTAACAACCCAGAGATAATAACTCTGTTTGTCCTAGATCTAAGTTATCACCCTAGCTCCCTGAATTCCTGCCTTACATCCCTATCCCTTTTCCTACCTATGTCATTGATACCTATGTGGACCACGACTTGGGGCTGCTCCCCCTCCCCCTTAAGGATCCCGAAAACACGATCCGAGACATCACGGACCCTGGCACCTGGGAGGCAACACACCAACCGCGAGTCTCTCTCGTTCCCACAGAATCTCCTATCTATCCCCCTAACTATTGAGTCTCCAATGATTAATGCTCTACTCCTCTCCCCCCTTCCCTTCTGAGCAACAGGGACAGACTCTGTGCCAGAGACCTGTACCCCACGGCTTACCCCAGGTAAGTCCCCCCCTCCCCCAACAGTATCCAAAGCGGTATACTTGTTACTAAGGGGAACGGCCACAGGGGATCCCTGTACTGACTGCTTCCTCCCAGCCCCTCTCACCGTCACCATCTATCTTTATTATTCGGAGTAACTACATCCCTGAAGCTTCTATCTATGACCACCTCTGCCTCCCGAATGATCCGAAGTTCATCCAGCTCCAGCTCAAGTTCCCTAATGCGGTTTCTGAGGAGCTGGAGATGGGTGCACTTCCCACAGATGAAATCAGCAGGGACACTGACGGCGTCCCTCACCTCAAACATTCTGCAGGAGGAACATTGCACTACCTTCCCTGCCATCCCCTCTAGATAAAAAAAGAAAAAGAAAGAAAGAGCTTACCTGTTATTCACTCCCCTTCTCAGCAAGCACTCACTCAGCAACCTCAGTGCCCTGCACGATAACACCTGAGGGAAAATAAAAGAAAAACTACTTACCAGTCACCAGCCAATCCCTTACCTGCAGGCCATGACATCACGGTTCAACTTCTTTCTATTTCTACCTGCCCTCAAGCCTTCCTCTTGATCTTTACAGCGGTTGTTTTTTTTGGGTTAGAGGAGGGGGCAGGGAGGGAAACACTGAAGATGTGTTTTGGGTTTAAGTGTCACTTGACAACAGTTCCTCCACAAACTACCTTCAAGTTAGGGTGAGCACACGGGCGTATGCAAATTTCCCCTGCAACAGCCCAATCAGCAGCTCCGCTCTACTGCCCTCTGCTGGATGCTTGTCTTCACTTGAACAGCTAGGGTATCTTGCTCAGGTACACCTTCAAGTTAGGGTGACCACACTGATGTATGCAAATTTCCCCCGCAACAGCCAATCAGTAGCTCTGCTCTACTGCCCTCTGCTGGATGGAGGAGGGAATGAAGCCTCCAATGAGGGAGTCTCCTCGCAGTTCCGGGAATTGGTGGAATCAGTGCCCATTCTGGTTTGCTCACATATCTCTGCTCACGGGCACACGCTGGGGTAAAGACTTTCCGGAATTTTCCGTCACGGATTTTCTCGCTTTGTGCTTCTTCCCGTGTCCCGTGTGTAGTGATCTGTACATGCATCTGCACATATACCAGGCACTACAGCACAGATGTAACAGCCACAGCATCACTAGAGGCCATCAGAGACGGGTATAAAGGGTCCAGCCCAAGGGAGGATCCACCTCGTTCAGAAGCACAGGGCTAGTGAGCAGCAGCACACAGAGACAGCTTAGCATAGGCAGCTTACCTTAGCTTCACTGGTCATACCTCTTGACTGTATTATATCTAGTTAAGCTCTGGAAACAGAACTAACCCACTGAATAAAGTATTTGTGTTAACTTGAATAATATATGGTACCAGAAGTGATTTCAGAAAGCCAGCTAGACACCAGCAAGAGAAGAAAAACGTAAACCAGATATTCGACTGTGGAAGACTTCGCAGCAAATGGATCCTCGACGACTAACTGATTCGATGGAACATGTTGGAACTCCATGGCAGCTGGAAACAAACGGTAATTTAAGTTATAACTGGAAAATGTTTGAACAGCTGTTCCAAATATTTATCACAGCTAATGATTTAAGCACTGCCTCTGATGCAACTAAAATAGCCCGACTACTCTCAACAGGAGGGCATGAAGCATTAGAAATCTATAATTGCTTTAATTACTTAGAAGGTGAAGACAACACCACAGTAGATGTTATATTTGCTGAACGCTGTAAGTCAGTCCGGTGAGATGCTGGAAAGATTTAACACTTGTCAGAGAAACGGAGGGCCCATCACTGATTTTATTACAAATCTCAAGCTAATAGCACAAGGCTGTGATTATGCTGATTTCAGAGACGCTGTGAGAATGCATCAATTAATTTCTGGACTATCTGATAAAGATTTGAGGGAAGAACTTTCACAAAAATAAGTATCTAACTCTAGAAATCGCTACACAAAAATGCCTTGCTTATGAACAAAAACAAAATCAATACTTTGAATCATCATTTAGAAAACAAAATCAGTGAAAATGGCGCAAACACTCACCACGAGGCGGCGGCAGGGTTGAATCGGAGGAAGATCAAGGTTCTGAGCAGCAGCCATCTTGAGAAAGGAGCCGCACATGCTCAGTTGCGAAAAGAGCGCACAGTACAGGAAACTCGGAGTGCGCATGGGCAATCGAGTCCTACGCATGATGTCACGAGCGTCATGACGTCAGATGACCAGGACCACGCCCACTTAAAAGGGAAATGCACGAAAATGAACAAAACAATTTAAAGCTGCAAAACCCAATTTTCTTGCCTCAAAAGACAGAACAATGCCCGAACTTACACCAGCAGTTGAAAATAACTTTCTCAACACCCTGGAACAAGCAGTTAGCACGGCCCTAGAAGATGATCTGGTCCTTGTAGGCTACGACTCAGATGAAGATTTCATCTTGGGAGGTGGCTACCCCAGTACCAAATCCGAACCGCAACGAGAGGTGTTGTACCGTGAAGGCCCCGACGATGAGTTCTTCGGATTGGGGAATCTTCAGCCCAGCATATATGACATCCCGACTCGTGAGTGCAGGATTATGCTGCGGCCTGACGCCAAGAAACAGAGAGTGGTCCACGCACCACGAAGGGTCCCAGCCTCCACACAAGGTGATTTGTTCATTGAACATGAAGAGAACGATCACAACTCTGAAACAAAAAGTGATGATTTGTCCATCGAGCGATACACACAATACTGCTCAGACACGACTGAGGTATTCGGAGATCCTGATCACAGCATCAGCAACACGGTTGAACAGCTCAATACGACTCTTCTCATGGTAGATGAATCCAATACCATGGTGCCATGGCAGACCGTCGGTACATTGGATGACAGCAATACCCAAGATGAAGACGACGCCACACAGAGAGCACAGAACGACTCCGTTGAGAGAGCACAGATCGACTCTACAGCGAGAGCACTGCACAACTCCACAGAGAGAGCGATGACAGACTCCACAGAGAGAGCGATGACAGACTCCACAGAGAGAGCGATGACAGACTCCACAGAGAGAGCGATGGCAAACTCCACAGAGAGAGCGATGACAGACTCCACAGACAGCTCGGTGACAGACTCAAAAATGGCAGCAAGCAAACACTCCATAGCGAACGCCATGCATGTACAAGACCATGAAGATCTATCAAGCTTATTTGAGCCACCAGAAGAAGACACTGAATGTCTACCCACTGTATGTGAGACAAGTGACGAAGAAATCATGATTCCCACACAGGATGTGCAGGATCACAGCGAGACTGACATATCTCAGCTCGTCTGCACAGAAGCACTCAATAATCAGAGGACAGCCACCCATGGGTCCAGAGAGACCACGTCAATAGAAATCGTGAAGATTTTGACTCCAGAAAAGGAGCACAAAGAGATCACAGATGATTCAAATGAACCTGAAATGACTCAAGAAGAGGAGCACCAAGTAAGCAAAGAAGAGGAATCGAATCCACCACAAATGACCGATGTCACCAACATCAATGCAACATCAGATCATTCTCACAATCCTCAAGAAGAAATGCTCAATGTAGCAGAGACCACAAAGGACACGGACACCAATAACTGTGACAATGACTCAAATCATCCACACGGAACACTCATTGAGTGCAACAGGAACAACAAAAACTGCAAGACGCACAGCAGAAACAAGAACAACATCAACAACAACAACAACAACGCCTGCAGCGCAACAAGAACGACAAAAGCAACAAGAAGTATCCCAGAAACAACAAGCACGACAAGAAAAAGAACAAGAATAAAAGCGAAAACAACGAAAACAGAATCAACAAGCGCGACAAAAAGAACAACAAGAACGACAACAACAAGAACGCCAACGAAAACGACCAAGACAGAAACGACAACAATGAAACAACGAGCTGTACAACATGGTACAACTCTGCACGTGACGGACAATGCCACAGCACACTGCGAAACAATGACAAGACTACAAACATGCCATGGTATGATAAAGAATCTCACAAATTCACTTCTGTTCCAGAACAAACAAGCAAAACAGCTGTCACGGACGATGACATACAGAATCAATGTGTGGAGGGATACAAGATAGCCAGGAGGGAACTGAAGAAAGGGATTAGGAGAGCTAAGAGAGGGCATGAACAATCTTTGGCGGGTAGGATCAAGGAAAATCCCAAGGCCTTTTACACATATGTGAGAAATATGAGAATGACTAGAGCGAGGGTAGGTCCGATCAAGGACAGTAGCGGGAGATTGTGTATTGAGTCTGAAGAGATAGGAGAGGTCTTGAACGAGTACTTTTCTTCTGTATTTACAAATGAGAGGGGCGATATTGTTGGAGAGGACAGTGTGAAACAGATTGGTAAGCTCGAGGAAATACTTGTTAGGAAGGAAGATGTGTTGGGCATTTTGAAAAACTTGAGGATAGACAAGTCCCCCGGGCCTGATGGGATATATCCAAGGATTCTATGGGAAGCAACAGATGAAATTGCAGAGCCGTTGGCAATTATCTTTTCGTCCTCACTGTCAACAGGGGTGGTACCAGGGGATTGGAGAGTGGCGAATGTCGTGCCCCTGTTCAAAAAAGGGACTAGGGATAACCCTGGGAATTACAGGCCAGTTAGTCTTACTTCGGTGGTAGGCAAAGTAATGGAAAAGGTACTGAAGGATAGGATTTCTGAGCATCTGGAAAGACACTGCTTGATTAGGGATAGTCAGCACGGATTTGTGAGGGGTAGGTCTTGCCTTACAAATCTTATTGAATTCTTTGAGGAGGTGACCAAGCATGTGGATGAAGGTAAAGCAGTGGATGTAGTGTACATGGATTTTAGTAAGGCATTTGATAAGGTTCCCCATGGTAGGCTTATGCAGAAAGTAAGGAGGCATGGGATAGTGGGAAATTTGGCCAGTTGGATAACGAACTGGCTAACCGATAGAAGTCAGAGAGTGGTGGTGGATGGTAAATATTCAGCCTGGATCCCAGTTACCAGTGGCGTACCGCAGGGATCAGTTCTGGGTCCTCTGCTGTTTGTGATTTTCATTAATGACTCGGATGAAGATTGATGGAGTTGTGGATAGTGAGGAGGGCTGTTGTCAGCTGCAAAGAGATATAGATAGGATGCAGAGCTGGGCTGAGAAGTGGCAGATGGAGTTTAACCCTGAAAAGTGTGAGGTTGTCCATTTTGGAAGGACAAATATGAATGCGGAATACAAGGTTAACGGTAGAGTTCTTGGCAATGTGGAGGAGCAGAGAGATCTTGGGGTCTATGTTCATACATCTTTGAAAGTTGCCACTCAAGTGGATAGAGCTGTGAAGAAGGCCTATGGTGTGCTCGCGTTCATTAACAGAGGGATTGAATTTAAGAGCCGTGAGGTGATGATGCAGCTGTACAAAACTTTGGTAAGGCCACATTTGGAGTACTGTGTACAGTTCTGGTCGCCTCATTTTAGGAAGGATGTGGAAGCTTTGGAAAAGGTGCAAAGAAGATTTACCAGGATGTTGCCTGGAATGGAGAGTAGGTCTTGCGAGGAAAGGTTGAGGGTGCTAGGCCTTTTCTCATTAGAACGGAGAAGGATGAGGGGCGACTTGATAGAGGTTTATAAGATGATCAGGGGAGTAGACAGTCAGAGACTTTTTCCCCGGGTGGAACAAAGCATTACAAGGGGATATAAATTTAAGGTGAAAGGTGGAAGATATAGGAGGGATATCAGAGGTAGGTTCTTTACCCAGAGAGTAGTGGGGGCATGGAATGCACTGCCTGTGCAAGTAGTTGAGTCGGAAACATTAGGGACCTTCAAGCAGCTATTGGATAGGTACATGGATTACGGTAAAATGATATAGTGTAGATTTATTTGTTCTTAAGGGCAGCACGGTAGCATTGTGGATAGCACAATGCTTCACAGCTCCAGGGTCCCAGGTTCGATTCCAGCTTGGGTCACTGTCTGTGCGGAGTCTGCACGTCCTCCCCGTGTCTGCGTGGGTTTCCTCCGGGTGCTCCGGTTTCCTCCCACAGTCCAAAGATGTGCAGGTTAGGTGAATTGGCCATGGTAAATTGCCCTTAGTGTCCCAAATTGCCCTTGGTGTTGGGTGGACGTGTTGAGTTTGGGTAGGGTGCTCTTTCCAAGAGCCGGTGCAGACTCAAAGGGCCGAATGGCCTCCTTCTGCACTGTAAATTCAATGATAATCTATGATTAATCTAGGACAAAGGTTCGGCACAACATCGTGGGCCGAAGGGCCTGTTCTGTGCTGTATTTTCTATGTTCTATGAATCAATACCACAAACACAGGAAGAAGTCGAGGTCAGACAACGGTGAGACACAGAATCGCTACCCGCAATCAAATGGAACAGGGGGAAAAAGTGTCCACATCATTAAATGGCTCATCACCAAGGCAGCCGAGTCACGTTCCGACATCAACCTCGCTCTGTTATCGTACCGAGCAACCCCATTGAGCTCAGGACTGTCGCCAGCGCAAATGTTCTTCGGCAGAGACATCCGGACAACCCTACCGGCAAAGCAATTCCGAGACCCCGGCAACACACCGGTTCTCGATGACATGCGGGCACTATGCTCCAAACTAAAAACTATACTACGACCAACATGCGATCCCACTCAAGCCACTGACAATAGGTGACATCGTCAGAATCAGGGACCCAGGAGGCGGATGGTCTGAGTCAGCCACAGTGATCAGGCAGGAGGCACCGCGGTCCTACATCGTCAAATCGTCTGTGGGAGAACCTTCTCGCCGTAACCGCCGGGATCTATTAGAGATTCGACCTACAACGCAGGTATTCCCCACACTGGACTTGGCCGCGTCCATTTATCCACAGGACGTTCCTCGCCACACAACACCAGACAGTACTCTGGATGACATCAAACCATCATCCCTACTACCACCGTTAAGACGCTCCAGCAGAAGCCGTAAGGTACCCGACCGGCTAGATTTGTAACGACACTTCGACACCCGCGCAAGACGAATGTGGAGATTTCACACGATGGACTCACAACACAGTTGATTGTTTCTGTATTACTTTTATCATTTTCACAGTGTGCAGATTTGCATATTCCCACCACTTGTTATGGACAGTTCTCTTGAGGCCAGTCTAGAAAACATGTCCAATAAACGGGGGGGGGGGGGAATGTAGTGACCTATACACCTGTACATACATCTGCACATACACCAGGGACTACAGACAGATGTGACAGCCACAGCATCACTAGAGGGCAGCATCAGAGACGGGTATAAAGGGTCTGGCCCAAGGGAGGATCCGCCTCGTTCAGAAGCACAGAGCTAGTGAGCAGCAGCAGACAGAGACAGCTCAGAACAGGCAGCTTACCTTAGCTTCACTGGTCACATCTCTTGACTGCATTATAGCTAGGTAAGCTCTGGAAATAGAACAAACCCACTGAATAAAGTATTTGTGTTAACTGGAAGTCTACAATCTTGATTCAGACTTACAGAATAACATACCGTGGTCTCCAAAAGCACAGCCGAGACATTCCTCCTTCCTGAAGCACGGGGTTAGATACAGAGTAAAGTTCCCTCTACACTGTCCTCATCAAACAGTCCCAGGACAGGTACAGTACGGGGTTAGATACAGAGTAAAGCTCCCTCTACACTGTCCCCATCAAACACTCCCAGGGCAGGTACAGCACGGGGTTAGATACAGAGTAAAGCTCCCCCTACACTGTCCCCATCAAACACTCCCAGGACAGGTACAGCACGGGGTTAGACACAGAGTAAAGCTCCCTCTACACTGTCCTCATCAAACACTCCCAGGACAGGTACAGCACGGGGTTAGATACAGAGTAAAGCTCCCTCTACACTGCCCCCATCAAACACTCCCAGGACAGGTGCAGCACGGGGTTAGATACAGAGTAAAGCTCCCTCTACACTGCCCCCATCAAACACTCCCAGGACAGGTGCAGCACGGGGTTAGATACAGAGTAAAGCTCCCTCTACATTGTCACCATCAAACACTCCCAGGACAGGTACAGCACGGGGTTAGATACAGAGTAAAGCCCCCTCTACACTGTCCCCATCAAACTCACCCAGGACAGGTACAGCACGGGGTTAGATACAGAGTAAACCTCCCTCTACACTGTCCCCATCAAACTCACCCAGGACAGGTACAGCACGGGGTTAGATACAGAGTAAACCTCCCTCTACACTGTCCCCATCATACCCTCCCAGGACAGGTACAGCACGGGGATAGATACAAAGTAAAGCTCCCTCTACACTGTCCCCATCAAACACTCCCAGGACAGGTACAGCACGGGGTTAGATACAAAGTAAAGCTCCCTCTACACTGTCCCCATCAAACACTCCCAGGACAGGTACAGCACGGGGTTAGATACAGAGTAAAGCTCCCTCTACACTGTCCCCATCAAACAATCCCAGGACAGGGACAGCACGGGGTTATATACAGAGTAAAGCTCCCTCTACACTGTCCCCATCAAACACTCCCAGGACAGGTACAGCACTGGGTTAGATACAGAGTAAAGCTCCCTCTACACTGTCCCCATCAACCACTCCCAGGACAGGGACAGCACGGGGTTAGATACAGAGTAAAGCTCCCTCTACACTGTCCCCATCAAACACTCCCAGGACAGGTACAGCACTGGGTTAGATACAGAGTAAAGCTCCCTCTACACTGTCCCCATCAAACACACCCAGGACAGGTACAGCAAGGGGTTAGATACAGAGTAAATCTCCCTCTATATTGTCACCATCAAACACTCCCAGGACAGGTACAGCATTGCGTTAGATACAGAGTAAAGCTCCCTCTACACTGTCCCCATCAAACACTCCCAGGACAGGTACAGCACTGGGTGAGATACAGAGTAAAGCTCCTTCTACACTGTCCCCATCAAACACTCCCAGGACAAGTACAGCACTCGGTTAGATACAGAGTAAAGCTCCCTCTACACTGTCCACATCAAACACTCCCAGGACAGGTACAGCACTGGGTGAGATACAGAGTAAAGCTCCCTCTACACTGTCCCCATCAAACCCTCCCAGGACAGGTACAGCACTCGGTTAGATACAGAGTAAAGCTCCCTCTACACTGTCCATATCAAACACTCCCAGGACAGGTACAGCACTGGGTGAGATACAGAGTAAAGCTCCCTCTACACTGTCCCCATCAAACCCTCCCAGGACAGGTACAGCACGGGGTTAGATACAAAGTAAAGCTCCTTCTACACTGTCCCCATCAAACACTCCCAGGACAGGTACAGCACTCGGTTAGATACAGAGTAAAGCTCCCTCTACACTGTCCACATCAAACACTCCCAGGACAGGTAAAGCACGGGGTTAGATACAGAGTAAAGCTCCCTCTACACTGTCCCCATCAAACACTCCCAGGACAGGTACAGCACGGGGTTAGATACAGAGTAAAGCTCCCTCTACACTGTCCCCATGAAACACTCCCAGGACAGGTACAGCACGGGGTTAGATGCAGAGTAAAGCTCCGTCTACACTGTCCCCATCAAACACTCCCAGGACAGGTACAGCACGGGGTTAGATACAGAGTAAAGCTCCCTCTGTACTGCCCCCATCAAACACTCCCTGGACAGGTACAGCACGGGGTTAGATACAGAGTGAAGCTCCCTCTACACTGTCCCCATCAAATACTCCCAGGACAGGTACAGCACGGGGTTAGATACAGAGTAAAGCTCCCTCTACATTGTCACCATCAAACACTCCCAGGACAGGTACAGCACGGGGTTAGATACAGAGTAAATCTCCCTCTACATTGTCACCATCAAACACTCCCAGGACAGGTACAGCACGGGGTTAGATACAAAGTAAAGCACCCTCTACACTGTCCCCATCAAACACTCACTGGACAGGTACAGCACGGGGTTAGATACAGAGTAAGGCTCCCTCTACACTGTCCCCATCAAACACTCCCAGGACAGGTACAGCACGGGGTTAGATACAGAGTAAAGCTCCGTCTACACTGTCCCCATCAAACTTTCCCAGGACAGGTACAGCACGGGGTTAGATGCAGAGTAAAGCTCCGTCTACACTGTCCCCATCAAACACTCCCAGGACAGGTAAAGCACGGGGTTAGATACAGAGTAAAGCTCCCTCTGTACTGCCCCCATCAAACACTCCCTGGACAGGTACAGCACGGGGTTAGATACAGAGTGAAGCTCCCTCTACACTGTCCCCATCAAATACTCCCAGGACAGGTACAGCACGGGGTTAGATACAGAGTAAAGCTCCCTCTACACTGTCCCCATCAAACACTCCCAGGACAGGTACAGCACGGGGTTAGATACAGAGTAAAGCTCCCTCTACACTGTCCCCACCAAACACTCTCAGGACAGGTACAGCACGGGGTTAGATACAGAGTAAAGCTCCCTCTACACTGTCCCCATCAAACACTCTCAGGACAGGTACAGCACGGGGTTAGATGCAGAGTAAAGCTCCGTCTACACTGTCCCCATCAAACACTCCCAGGACAGGTACAGCACGGGGTTGGATACAGAGTAAAGCTCCCTCTACACTGTCCCAATCAAACACTCCCAGGACAGGTACAGCACGGGGTTAGATACAGAGTGAAGCTCCCTCTACACTGTCCCCATCAAACACTCCCAGGACAGGTACAGCACGGGGTTAGATACAGAGTAAAGCTCCCTCTACACTGTCCCCATCAAACACTCCCAGGACAGGTACAGCATGGGGTTAGAGACAGAGTAAAGCTCCCTCTACACTGTCCCCATCAAACACTCCCAGGACAGGTGCAGCACGGGGTTAGATACAGAGTAAAGCTCCCTCTGCACTGTCCCCATCAAACACTGCCAGGACAGGTACAGCACGGGGTTAGATACAGAGTAAAGCTCCCTCTACACTGTCCCCATCAAACACTCCTAGGACAGGTACAGCACGGGGTTAGATACAGAGTAAAGCTCCCTCTACACTGTCCCCATCAAACACTCCCAGGACAGGTACAGTACGGGGTGAGTTACAGAGTAAAGCTCCCTCTACACTGTCCCCATCAAACACTCCCAGGACAGGTACAGCACGGGGTAGATACAGAGTAAAGCTCCCTCTACACTGTCCCGATCAAACACTCCCCGGACAGGTACAGCACGGGGTTAGATACAGAGTAAAGCTCCCTCTACACTGTCCCCATCAAACACTCCCAGGACAGGTATAGCACGGGGTTAGATACAGAGTAAAGCTCCCTCTACACTGTCCCGATCAAACACTCCCAGGACAGGTACAGCACGGGGTTCGATACAGAGTAAAGCTCCCTCTACACTGTCCCCATCAAACACTCCCCGGACAGGTACAGCACGGGGTTAGATACAGAGTAAAGCTCCCTCTACACTGTCCCCATCAAACACTCCCCGGACAGGTACAGCACGGGGTTAGATACAGAGTAAAGCTCCCTCTACACTGTCCCCATCAAACACTCCCAGGACAGGTACAGCACGGGGTGAGATACAGAGTAAAGCTCCCTCTACACTGTCCCCATCAAACACTCCCAGGACAGGTACAGCACGGGGTTAGATACAGAGTAAAGCTCCCTCTACACTGTCCCCATCAAACACTCCCAGGACAGGTGCAGCACGGGGTTAGATACAGAGTAAAGCTCCCTCTACACTGTCCCCATCAAACACTGCCAGGACAGGTACAGCACGGGGTTAGATACAGAGTAAAGCTCCCTCTACACTGTCCCCATCAAACACTCCTAGGACAGGTACAGCACGGGGTTAGATACAGAGTAAAGCTCCCTCTACACTGTCCCCATCAAACACTCCCAGGACAGGTACAGTACGGGGTGAGTTACAGAGTAAAGCTCCGTCTACACTGTCCCCATCAAACACTCCCAGGACAGGTAAAGCACGGGGTTAGATACAGAGTAAAGCTCCCTCTGTACTGCCCCCATCAAACACTCCCTGGACAGGTACAGCACGGGGTTAGATACAGAGTGAAGCTCCCTCTACACTGTCCCCATCAAATACTCCCAGGACAGGTACAGCACGGGGTTAGATACAGAGTAAAGCTCCCTCTACACTGTCCCCATCAAACACTCCCAGGACAGGTACAGCACGGGGTTAGATACAGTGTAAAGCTCCCTCTACACTGTCCCCATCAAACAGTCCCAGAACAGGTACAGCACGGGGTTAGATACAGAGTAAAGCTCCCTCTACACTGTCCCCATCAAACACTCTCAGGACAGGTACAGCACGGGGTTAGATGCAGAGTAAAGCTCCGTCTACACTGTCCCCATCAAACACTCCCAGGACAGGTACAGCACGGGGTTGGATACAGAGTAAAGCTCCCTCTACACTGTCCCCATCAAACACTCCCAGGACAGGTACAGCACGGGGTTAGATACAGAGTGAAGCTCCCTCTACACTGTCCCCATCAAACACTCCCAGGACAGGTACAGCACGGGGTTAGATACAGAGTAAAGCTCCCTCTACACTGTCCCCATCAAACACTCCCAGGACAGGTACAGCATGGGGTTAGAGACAGAGTAAAGCTCCCTCTACACTGTCCCCATCAAACACTCCCAGGACAGGTGCAGCACGGGGTTAGATACAGAGTAAAGCTCCCTCTACACTGTCCCCATCAAACACTGCCAGGACAGGTACAGCACGGGGTTAGATACAGAGTAAAGCTCCCTCTACACTGTCCCCATCAAACACTCCTAGGACAGGTACAGCACGGGGTTAGATACAGAGTAAAGCTCCCTCTACACTGTCCCCATCAAACACTCCCAGGACAGGTACAGTACGGGGTGAGTTACAGAGTAAAGCTCCCTCTACACTGTCCCCATCAAACACTCCCAGGACAGGTACAGCACGGGGTAGATACAGAGTAAAGCTCCCTCTACACTGTCCCGATCAAACACTCCCCGGACAGGTACAGCACGGGGTTAGATACAGAGTAAAGCTCCCTCTACACTGTCCCCATCAAACACTCCCAGGACAGGTACAGCACGGGGTTAGATACAGAGTAAAGCTCCCTCTACACTGTCCCGATCAAACACTCCCAGGACAGGTACAGCACGGGGTTCGATACAGAGTAAAGCTCCCTCTACACTGTCCCCATCAAACCCTCCCAGGACAGGTACAGCACGGGGTTAGATACAGAGTAAAGCTCCCTCTACACTGTCCCCATCAAACACTCCCCGGACAGGTACAGCACGGGGTTAGATACAGAGTAAAGCTCCCTCTACACTGTCCCCATCAAACACTCCCCGGACAGGTACAGCACGGGGTTAGATACAGAGTAAAGCTCCCTCTACACTGTCCCCATCAAACACTCCCAGGACAGGTACAGCACGGGGTGAGATACAGAGTAAAGCTCCCTCTACACTGTCCCCATCAAACACTCCCAGGACAGGTACAGCACGGGGTTAGATACAGAGTAAAGCTCCCTCTACACTGTCCCCATCAAACACTCCCAGGACAGGTGCAGCACGGGGTTAGATACAGAGTAAAGCTCCCTCTACACTGTCCCCATCAAACACTGCCAGGACAGGTACAGCACGGGGTTAGATACAGAGTAAAGCTCCCTCTACACTGTCCCCATCAAACACTCCTAGGACAGGTACAGCACGGGGTTAGATACAGAGTAAAGCTCCCTCTACACTGTCCCCATCAAACACTCCCAGGACAGGTACAGTACGGGGTGAGTTACAGAGTAAAGCTCCCTCTACACTGTCCCCATCAAACACTCCCAGGACAGGTACAGCACGGGGTAGATACAGAGTAAAGCTCCCTCTACACTGTCCCGATCAAACACTCCCCGGACAGGTACAGCACGGGGTTAGATACAGAGTAAAGCTCCCTCTACACTGTCCCCATCAAACACTCCCCGGACAGGTACAGCACGGGGTTAGATACAGAGTAAAGCTCCCTCTACACTGTCCCCATCAATCACTCCCCGGACAGGTACAGCACGGGGTTAGATACAGAGTAAAGCTCCCTCAACACTGTCCCCATCAAACACTCCCCGGACAGGTACAGCACGGGGTTAGATACAGAGTAAAGCTCCCTCTACACTGTCCCCATCAAACACTCCCAGGACAGGTACAGCACGGGGTTAGATGGAGTGAACAGTCTGTGGTGAATTTCCTGCCATTGGCCGGTACAATATCGGACGGTTAGGAAGTCGCGGGTATAACGGTCTCTGGACTGAATCCTCGGGGCCGGATCTCAGTGGAAACAATGACACTGACTGAAAAATGAAAACCAAGGTGTAATTTTTGAAGTGATTTTATTAATAAGTTTAATTATATTCAGTTGAACTCTCGAGGATTCACATGTTTGCTGGTGTGAGGGGGGAGGGTGCGCTGTGTGCATAGAGGTCAGGTTTAGGGTGAGGGTGAAGGGTCAAGGTGAGGGTCATGGTTCAGGATGAAAGGTGAGGGTTGAGGGTGGCGGGTCAATGTTGAGGTGTGAGGGTCAGGGTGAGGGGTCAAGGTGAGGGTGAAGGGTCAGGATGGAGGGTCAGGGTGAGGGGTCAAGGTGAGGGTGAAGGGTCAGTATGGAGGGTCAGGGTGAGCGATCCAGGTGAGGGTAAAGGGTCAGGATGGAGGGTCAGGGTGAGGGGTCAAGGTGAAGGTGAAGGGTCAGGGTGAGGGGTCAAGGTGAGGGTAAAGTTTCAGGGTGAGGGGTCAGGGTGAGGGGTCAAGGTGAGGGTGAAGGGTCAAGGTGAGGGGTCAGGGTGAGGGGTCAAGGTGAGGGTGAAGGGTCAAGCTGGAGGGTCAGTGTGAGGGGACAGGATGGAGGGTCAAGATGAGGGGTCAAGTTGAAGGTGAAGGGTTACGGTGAAGGGTCAGTGTGAGGGGTCATGGTGAAGATGAAGGATCAGGGTGAAGGGTCAGGGTGAAGGGCCAGGGTCAGTGTGAGGGGTCAGGGTGGAGGGTCAGGGTGAAGGGTCAGGCTCAGTGTGAGAGGTCAGGGTGGAGGGTCAGGGTGAAGGGTCAGCGTGGAGGGTCAGGGGTAAGGGTCAGGCTCAGTGTGAGAGGTCAGGGTGGAGGGTCAGGGTGAAAGGTCAGGGTGTAGTGTCAGGGTGGAGGGTCAGGGTGGAGGGTCAGGGTGAAGGGTCAGGGTGAAGGGTCAGGGTGGAGGGTCAGGGTGAAGGGTCAGGGTGAAGGGTCAGGGTGGAGGGTCAGGGTGGAGGGTCAGGGTGGAGGGTCAGGGTGGAGGGTCAGGGTGGAGGGTCAGGGTGGAGGGTCAGGGTGGAGGGTCAGGGTGGAGGGTCAGGGTGAAGGGTCAGGGTGGAGGGTCAGGGTGAAGGGTCAGGTGGAGGGTCAGGGTGAAGGGTCAGGGTGGAGGGTCAGGGTGAAGGGTCAGGCTCAGTGTGAGAGGTCAGGGTGAAGGGTCAGGGTGGAGGGTCAGGGTGAAGGGTCAGGGTGAAGGGTCAGGGTGGAGGGTCAGGGTGAAGGGTCAGGGTGGAGGGTCAGGGTGGAGGGTCAGGGTGGAGGGTCAGGGTGAAGGGTCAGGGTGGAGGGTCAGGGTGAAGGGTCAGGGTGGAGGGTCAGGGTGAAGGGTCAGGGTGGAGGGTCAGGGTGGAGGGTCAGGGTGGAGGGTCAGGGTGGAGGGTCAGGGTGGAGGGTCAGGGTGAAGGGTCAGGGTGGAGGGTCAGGGTGGAGGGTCAGGGTGGAGGGTCAGGGTGGAGGGTCAGGGGGAAGGGTCAGGGGGAAGGGTCAGGGGGAAGGGTCAGGGCGGAGGGTCAGGGCGGAGGGTCAGGGCGGAGGGTCAGGGCGAAGGGTCAGGGCAGAGGGTCAGGGTGAAGGGTCAGGCTCAGTGTGAGAGGTCAGGGTGGAGGGTCAGGGTGAAGGGTCAGGGTGGAGGGTCAGGGTGGAGGGTCAGGGTGGAGGGTCAGGGTGGAGGGTCAGGGTGGAGGGTCAGGGTGGAGGGTCAGGGTGAACGGTCAGGGTGGAGGGTCAGGGTGAAGGGTCAGGGTGAAGGGTCAGGGTGGAGGGTCAGGGTGAAGGGTCAGGGTGAAGGGTCAGGCTGGAGGGTCAGGGTGGAGGGTCAGGGTGAGGGGTCAAGGTGAGGGTGAGGGGTCAGGGTGATGATGTCTCTTCCTCAGTTTGGTTTCAGCATCTCCGTGTGGTGAGTTTGGTGAGGACATCGTGTTGTTGAGCTTTGTAAACGAGGAAAAAGCTGTTGGGAAGAATCCTGCCTCGGCCCAACTTGTCAACAGGTCCCATCAGGGTGTAACTGGCCCCTAGGGAGCAAAACAAGAGGCGGTCAGGGTTCAGAGAGAAATCAATCAGCCACTGTCTCCATAATAGGTCAGTGAGAGTAACGGTCAGTGAGAGTGATTAACGGTCAGTGAGAGTAACGGTCAGTGAGAGTGATTAACCGTCAGTGAGAGTGATTAACGGTCAGTGAGAGTGATTAACGGTCAGAGAGAGTAACGGTCAGTGAGAGTAACGGTCAGTGAGAGTGATTAACGGTCAGTGAGAGTGATTAACGGTCAGAGAGAGTAACAGTCAGTGAGTGTGATTAACGGTCAGTGAGAGTGATTAACGGTCAGTGAGAGTGATTAACGGTCAGTGAGAGTGATTAACGGTCAGAGAGAGTAACAGTCAGTGAGAGTGATTAACGGTCAGTGAGAGTGATTAACGGTCAGTGAGAGTGATTAACGGTCAGTGAGAGTAACGGTCAGTGAGTGTGATTAACGGTCAGTGTGAGTGATTAACGGTCAGTGAGAGTAACGGTCAGTGAGAGTGATTAACGGTCAGTGAGAGTGATTAACGGTCAGTGCGAGTGATTAACGGTCAGTGAGAGTGATTAACGGTCAGTGCGAGTAATGGTCAGTGAGAGTAACGGTCAGTGAGAGTAACGGTCAGAGAGAGTGATTAACGGTCAGTGAGAGTGATTAACGGTCAGTGAGAGTGATTAACGGTCAGTGAGAGTGGTTAACGGTCAGTGAGAGTGATTAACGGTCAGTGAGAGTGATTAACGGTCAGTGAGAGTGATTAACGGTCAGTGAGAGTGATTAACGGTCAGTGAGAGTAACGGTCAGTGAGAGTGATTAACGGTCAGTGAGAGTGATTAACGGTCAGTGAGAGTAACGGTCAGTGAGAGTGATTAACGGTCAGTGAGAGTAACGGTCAGTGAGAGTGATTAACGGTCAGTGAGAGTGATTAACGGTCAGTGCGAGTGATTAACGGTCAGTGAGAGTGATTAACGGTCAGTGCGAGTAATGGTCAGTGAGAGTAACGGTCAGTGAGAGTAACGGTCAGAGAGAGTAACGGTCAGTGAGATTGATTAACGGTCAGTGAGAGTGATTAACGGTCAGTGAGATTGATTAACGGTCAGTGAGAGTGGTTAACGGTCAGAGAGAGTAAGTCAGTGAGAGTGATTAACGGTCAGTGAGAGTGATTAACGGTCAGTGAGAGTGATTAACGGTCAGTGAGAGTGATTAACGGTCAGTGAGAGTAACGGTCAGTGAGAGTGATTAACGGTCAGTGAGAGTAACAGTCAGTGAGTGTGATTAACGGTCAGTGAGAGTAACGGTCAGTGAGAGTGATTAACGGTCAGTGAGAGTAACAGTCAGTGAGAGCGATTAACGGTCAGAGAGAGTAACGGTCAGTGAGAGTAACGGTCAGTGAGAGTGATTAACGGTCAGTGAGAGCGATTAACGGTCAGAGAGAGTAACGGTCAGTGAGAGTGATTAACGGTCAGTGAGAGTGATTAACGGTCAGTGAGAGTAACGGTCAGTGCGAGTAACGGTCAGTGAGAGTAACGGTCAGTGAGAGTGATTAACGGTCAGTGAGAGTGATTAACGGTCAGTGAGAGTGATTAACGGTCAGTGAGAGTGATTAACGGTCAGTGAGAGTAACAGTCAGTGAGAGTGATTAACGGTCAGTGAGAGTGATTAACGGTCAGTGAGAGTGATTAACGGTCAGTGAGAGTGGTTAACGGTCAGTGAGAGTAACGGTCAGTGAGAGTGATTAACGGTCAGTGAGAGTAACGGTCAGAGAGAGTAACGGTCAGTGAGAGTGATTAATGGTCAGTGAGAGTGATTAACGGTCAGTGAGAGTAACGGTCAGTGAGAGTGATTAACGGTCAGTGAGAGTAACGGTCAGTGAGAGGAACGGTCAGTGAGAGTAACGGTCAGTGAGAGTGATTAACGTTCAGTGAGAGTGATTCACGGCCAGTGAGAGTAACGGTCAGTGAGAGTAACGGTCAGTGAGAGTGATTAACGGTCAGTGAGAGTAACGGTCAGTGAGAGTGATTAACGGTCAGTGAGAGTAACGGTCAGTGAGAGTGATTAACGGTCAGTGAGAGTAACGGTCAGTGAGAGTGATTAACGGTCAGTGAGAGTGATTAACGGTCAGTGAGAGTAACAGTCAGTGAGAGTGATTAACGGTCAGTGAGAGTGATTAACGGTCAGAGAGAGTAACGGTCAGTGAGAGTAACGGTCAGTGAGAGTGATTAACGGTCAGTGAGAGTGATTAACGGTCAGTGAGAGTGATTAACGGTCAGTGAGAGTGATTAACGGTCAGAGAGAGTGATTAATGGTCAGTGAGAGTAACGGTCAGAGAGAGTGATTAACGGTCAGTGAGAGTGATTAACGGTCAGTGAGAGTAACGGTCAGAGAGAGTGATTAACGGTCAGTGAGTGTGATTAACGGTCAGTGAGAGTAACGGTCAGTGAGAGTGATTAACGGTCAGTGAGAGTGATTAACGGTCAGTGAGAGTGATTAACGGTCAGTGAGAGTGATTAACGGTCAGTGAGAGTAACGGTCAGAGAGAGTGATTAACGGTCAGAGAGAGTGATTAATGGTCAGTGAGAGTGATTAACGGTCAGTGAGAGTGATTAACGGTCAGTGAGAGTGATTAACGGTCTGTGAGTGTGATTAACGGTCAGTGAGTGTGATTAACGGTCAGAGAGAGTAACGGTCAGTGAGAGTAACGGTCAGTGAGAGTGATTAACGGTCTGTGAGTGTGATTAACGGTCAGTGAGAGTGATTAACGGTCAGTGAGAGTGATTAACGGTCAGTGGGTGTGATTAACGGTCAGTGAGTGTGATTAACGGTCAGTGAGAGTAACGGTCAGTGAGAGTGATTAACGGTCAGTGAGAGTGATTAACGGTCAGTGAGAGTAACGGTCAGTGAGAGTAACGGTCAGTGAGAGTGATTAACGGTCTGTGAGTGTGATTAACGGTCAGTGAGAGTGATTAACGGTCAGTGAGAGTGATTAACGGTCAGTGAGAGTAACGGTCAGTGAGAGTGATTAACGGTCAGTGAGAGTAACGGTCAGTGAGAGTAACGGTCAGTGAGAGTGATTAACGGTCAGTGAGAGTGATTAACGGTCAGTGAGAGTAACGGTCAGTGAGAGTGATTAACGGTCAGTGAGAGTAACGGTCAGTGAGAGTAACGGTCAGTGAGAGTGATTAACGGTCAGTGAGTGTGATTAACGGTCAGTGAGAGTGATTAACGGTCAGTGAGTGTGATTAACGGTCAGTGAGAGCGATTAACGGTCAGTGAGAGTGATTAACGGTCAGTGAGTGTGATTAACGGTCAGTGAGAGTGATTAACGGTCAGTGAGAGTGATTAACGGTCAGTCAGAGTAACAGTCAGTGAGAGTGATTAACGGTCAGTGAGAGTGATTAACGGTCAGTGAGAGTAACGGTCAGTGTGAGTGATTAACGGTCAGTGAGAGTAACGGTCAGTGAGAGTGATTAACGGTCAGTGAGAGTAACGGTCAGTGTGAGTGATTAACGGTCAGTGAGAGTAACGGTCAGTGAGAGTGATTAACGGTCAGTGAGAGTGATTAACGGTCAGTGAGAGTAACAGTCAGTGAGAGTGATTAACGGTCAGTGAGAGTGATTAACGGTCAGTGAGAGTAACAGTCAGTGAGAGTGATTAACGGTCAGTGAGAGTAACGGTCAGTGAGAGTAACGGTCAGTGAGAGTAACGGTCAGTGAGAGTAACGGTCAGTGAGAGTGATTAACGGTCAGTGAGAGTAACGGTCAGTGAGAGTAATGGTCAGTGAGAGTAACGGTCAGTGAGAGTAACGGTCAGTGAGAGTGATTAACGGTCAGTGAGAGTAACAGTCAGTGAGAGTGATTAACGGTCAGTGAGAGTGATTAACGGTCAGTGAGAGTAACGGTCAGTGCGAGTAACGGTCAGTGAGAGTAACGGTCAGTGAGAGTGATTAACGGTCAGTCAGAGTGATTAACGGTCAGTGAGAGTAACGGTCAGTGAGAGTAACAGTCAGTGAGAGTGATTAACGGTCAGTGAGAGTGATTAACGGTCAGTGAGAGTAACGGTCAGTGAGAGTAACGGTCAGTGAGAGTGATTAACGGTCAGTGAGAGTGATTAACGGTCAGTGAGAGTGATTAACGGTCAGTGTGAGTGATTAACGGTCAGTGCGAGTAACGGTCAGTGAGAGTGATTAACGGTCAGTGTGAGTGATTAACGGTCAGTCAGAGTAACGGTCAGTGAGAGTGATTAACGGTCAGTGAGTGTGATTAACGGTCAGTGAGAGTGATTAACGGTCAGTGAGAGTGATTAACGGTCAGTGAGTGTGATTAACGGTCAGTGAGAGTGATTAACGGTCAGTGAGAGTGATTAACGGTCAGTGAGAGTGATTAACGGTCAGTGAGTGAGAGTAACGGTCAGTGAGAGTGATTAACGGTCAGTGAGAGTAACGGTCAGTGAGAGTGATTAACGGTCAGTGAGAGTGATTAACGGTCAGTGAGAGTGATTAACGGTCAGTGAGTGTGATTAACGGTCAGTGAGAGTGATTAACGGTCAGTGAGAGTAACGGTCAGTGAGAGTAATTAACGGTCAGTGAGTGTGATTAACGGTCAGTGAGAGTGATTAACGGTCAGTGAGAGTAACGGTCAGTGAGAGTGATTAACGGTCAGTGAGAGTGATTAACGGTCAGTGAGTGTGATTAACGGTCAGTGAGTGTGATTAACGGTCAGTGAGAGTGATTAACGGTCAGTGAGAGTAACGGTCAGTGAGAGTGATTAACGGTCAGTGAGAGTAACAGTCAGTGAGAGTGATTAACGGTCAGTGAGAGTGATTAACGGTCAGTGAGAGTAACGGTCAGTGAGAGTGATTAACGGTCAGTGAGAGTAACGGTCAGTGAGAGTGATTAACGGTCAGTGAGAGTAACGGTCAGTGAGAGTGATTAACGGTCAGTGTGAGTGATTAACGGTCAGTCAGAGTAACGGTCAGTGAGAGTGATTAACGGTCAGTGAGTGTGATTAACGGTCAGTGAGAGTAACAGTCAGTGAGAGTAACGGTCAGTGAGTGTGATTAACGGCCAGTGAGTGTGATTAACGGTCAGTGAGAGTAACGGTCAGTGAGAGTAACGGTCAGTGAGAGTAACGGTCAGTGAGTGTGATTAACGGTCAGTGAGAGTGATTAACGGCCAGTGAGTGTGATTAACGGTCAGTGAGAGTGATTAACGGTCAGTGTGAGTGATTAACGGTCAGTCAGAGTAACGGTCAGTGAGAGTGATTAACGGTCAGTGAGTGTGATTAACGGTCAGTGAGAGTAACGGTCAGTGAGAGTAACGGTCAGTGAGTGTGATTAACGGCCAGTGAGTGTGATTAACGGTCAGTGAGAGTAACGGTCAGTGAGAGTAACGGTCAGTGAGAGTAACGGTCAGTGAGAGTGATTAACGGTCAGTGAGAGTGATTAACGGCCAGTGAGTGTGATTAACGGTCAGTGAGAGTAACGGTCAGTGAGAGTAACGGTCAGAGAGAGTAACGGTCAGTGAGAGTAACAGTCAGTGAGAGTAACGGTCAGTGAGTGTGATTAACGGTCAGTGAGAGTAACGGTCAGTGAGAGTAACAGTCAGTGAGTGTGATTAACGGTCAGTGAGAGTAACGGTCAGTGAGAGTAATGGTCAGTGAGAGTGATTAACGGTCAGTGAGAGTGATTCACGGCCAGTGAGAGTGATTAACGGTCAGTGAGAGTGATTAACGGTCAGTGAGAGTGATTAACGGTCAGTGAGAGTGATTAACGGTCAGTGAGAGTGATTAACGGTCAGTGAGAGTGATTAACGGTCAGTGAGAGCGATTAACGGTCAGTGAGAGCGATTAACGGTCAGTGAGAGTGATTAACGGTCAGTGAGAGAGAGTAACGGTCAGTGATAGTAACGGTCAGTGAGAGTGATTAACGGTCAGTGAGAGCGATTAACGGTCAGTGAGAGTGATTAACGGTCAGTGAGAGCGATTAACGGTCAGTGAGAGTGATTAACGGTCAGTGAGAGTAACGGTCAGTGAGAGTGATTAACGGTCAGGGAGAGTAACGGTCAGTGAGAGTGATTAACGGTCAGTGAGAGTGATTAACGGTCAGTGAGAGCGATTAACGGTCAGTGAGAGTGATTAACGGTCAGTGAGAGAGAGTAACGGTCAGTGAGAGTGATTAACGGTCAGGGAGAGTAACGGTCAGAGAGAGTAACGGTCAGTGAGAGTGATTAATGGTCAGTGAGAGTGATTAACGGTCAGTGAGAGTAACGGTCAGTGAGAGTGATTAACGGTCAGTGAGAGTAACGGTCAGTGAGAGTAACGGTCAGTGAGAGTAACGGTCAGTGAGAGTGATTAACGTTCAGTGAGAGTGATTCACGGCCAGTGAGAGTAACGGTCAGTGAGAGTAACGGTCAGTGAGAGTGATTAACGGTCAGTGAGAGTAACGGTCAGTGAGAGTGATTAACGGTCAGTGAGAGTAACGGTCAGTGAGAGTGATTAACGGTCAGTGAGAGTAACGGTCAGTGAGAGTGATTAACGGTCAGTGAGAGTGATTAACGGTCAGTGAGAGTAACAGTCAGTGAGAGTGATTAACGGTCAGTGAGAGTGATTAACGGTCAGAGAGAGTAACGGTCAGTGAGAGTAACGGTCAGTGAGAGTGATTAACGGTCAGTGAGAGTGATTAACGGTCAGTGAGAGTGATTAACGGTCAGTGAGAGTGATTAACGGTCAGTGAGAGTGATTAACGGTCAGAGAGAGTGATTAACGGTCAGTGAGAGTAACGGTCAGAGAGAGTGATTAACGGTCAGTGAGAGTGATTAACGGTCAGTGAGAGTAACGGTCAGAGAGAGTGATTAACGGTCAGTGAGTGTGATTAACGGTCAGTGAGAGTAACGGTCAGTGAGAGTGATTAACGGTCAGTGAGAGTGATTAACGGTCAGTGAGAGTGATTAACGGTCAGTGAGAGTGATTAACGGTCAGTGAGAGTAACGGTCAGAGAGAGTGATTAACGGTCAGAGAGAGTGATTAATGGTCAGTGAGAGTGATTAACGGTCAGTGAGAGTGATTAACGGTCAGTGAGAGTGATTAACGGTCAGTGAGAGTGATTAACGGTCAGTGAGAGTAACGGTCAGTGAGAGTGATTAACGGTCAGTGAGAGTAACGGTCAGTGAGAGTAACGGTCAGTGAGAGTGATTAACGGTCTGTGAGTGTGATTAACGGTCAGTGAGTGTGATTAACGGTCAGAGAGAGTAACGGTCAGTGAGAGTAACGGTCAGTGAGAGTGATTAACGGTCTGTGAGTGTGATTAACGGTCAGTGAGAGTGATTAACGGTCAGTGAGAGTGATTAACGGTCAGTGGGTGTGATTAACGGTCAGTGAGTGTGATTAACGGTCAGTGAGAGTAACGGTCAGTGAGAGTGATTAACGGTCAGTGAGAGTGATTAACGGTCAGTGAGAGTAACGGTCAGTGAGAGTAACGGTCAGTGAGAGTGATTAACGGTCTGTGAGTGTGATTAACGGTCAGTGAGAGTGATTAACGGTCAGTGAGAGTGATTAACGGTCGGTGAGAGTAACGGTCAGTGAGAGTGATTAACGGTCAGTGAGAGTAACGGTCAGTGAGAGTAACGGTCAGTGAGAGTGATTAACGGTCAGTGAGAGTGATTAACGGTCAGTGAGAGTGATTAACGGTCAGTGAGAGTGATTAACGGTCAGTGAGAGTAACGGTCAGTGAGAGTAACGGTCAGTGAGAGTGATTAACGGTCAGTGAGTGTGATTAACGGTCAGTGAGAGTGATTAACGGTCAGTGAGTGTGATTAACGGTCAGTGAGAGCGATTAACGGTCAGTGAGTGTGATTAACGGTCAGTGAGAGTGATTAACGGTCAGTGAGAGTGATTAACGGTCAGTCAGAGTAACAGTCAGTGAGAGTGATTAACGGTCAGTGAGAGTGATTAACGGTCAGTGAGAGTAACGGTCAGTGTGAGTGATTAACGGTCAGTGAGAGTAACGGTCAGTGAGAGTGATTAACGGTCAGTGAGAGTAACGGTCAGTGTGAGTGATTAACGGTCAGTGAGAGTAACGGTCAGTGAGAGTGATTAACGGTCAGTGAGAGTAACAGTCAGTGAGAGTGATTAACGGTCAGTGAGAGTAACGGTCAGTGAGAGTGATTAACGGTCAGTGAGAGTAACAGTCAGTGAGAGTGATTAACGGTCAGTGAGAGTGATTAACGGTCAGTGAGAGTAACAGTCAGTGAGAGTGATTAACGGTCAGTGAGAGTAACGGTCAGTGAGAGTAACGGTCAGTGAGAGTAACGGTCAGTGAGAGTGATTAACGGTCAGTGAGAGTAACGGTCAGTGAGAGTAACGGTCAGTGAGAGTAATGGTCAGTGAGAGTAACGGTCAGTGAGAGTAACGGTCAGTGAGAGTGATTAACGGTCAGTGAGAGTAACAGTCAGTGAGAGTGATTAACGGTCAGTGAGAGTGATTAACGGTCAGTGAGAGTAACGGTCAGTGAGAGTGATTAACGGTCAGTGAGAGTAACAGTCAGTGAGAGTGATTAACGGTCAGTGAGAGTGATTAACGGTCAGTGAGAGTAACGGTCAGTGAGAGTGATTAACGGTCAGTGAGAGTAACGGTCAGTGAGAGTGATTAACGGTCAGTGAGAGTGATTAACGGTCAGTGAGAGTAACGGTCAGTGAGAGTGATTAACGGTCAGTGAGAGTAACGGTCAGTGAGAGTAACGGTCAGTGAGAGTAACGGTCAGTGAGAGTGATTAACGGTCAGTGAGAGTAACGGTCAGTGAGAGTAATGGTCAGTGAGAGTAACGGTCAGTGAGAGTAACGGTCAGTGAGAGTGATTAACGGTCAGTGAGAGTAACAGTCAGTGAGAGTGATTAACGGTCAGTGAGAGTAACGGTCAGTGAGAGTGATTAACGGTCAGAGAGAGTGATTAACGGTCAGTGAGAGTGATTAACGGTCAGTGAGAGTAACGGTCAGTGCGAGTAATGGTTAGTGAGAGTAACGGTCAGTGAGAGTAACGGTCAGTGAGAGTAACGGTCAGTGAGAGTGATTAACGGTCAGTGAGAGTGATTAACGGTCAGTGAGAGTAACGGTCAGTGCGAGTAACGGTCAGTGAGAGTAACGGTCAGTGAGAGTGATTAACGGTCAGTCAGAGTGATTAACGGTCAGTGAGAGTAACGGTCAGTGAGAGTAACAGTCAGTGAGAGTGATTAACGGTCAGTGAGAGTGATTAACGGTCAGTGAGAGTAACGGTCAGTGAGAGTAACGGTCAGTGAGAGTGATTAACGGTCAGTGAGAGTGATTAACGGTCAGTGAGAGTGATTAACGGTCAGTGTGAGTGATTAACGGTCAGTGCGAGTAACGGTCAGTGAGAGTGATTAACGGTCAGTGAGAGTAACGGTCAGTGAGAGTGATTAACGGTCAGTGAGTGTGATTAACGGTCAGTGAGAGTGATTAACGGTCAGTGAGAGTGATTAACGGTCAGTGAGTGTGATTAACGGTCAGTGAGAGTGATTAACGGTCAGTGTGAGTGATTAACGGTCAGTCAGAGTAACGGTCAGTGAGAGTGATTAACGGTCAGTGAGTGTGATTAACGGTCAGTGAGAGTGATTAACGGTCAGTGAGAGTGATTAACGGTCAGTGAGTGTGATTAACGGTCAGTGAGAGTGATTAACGGTCAGTGAGAGTGATTAACGGTCAGTGAGAGTGATTAACGGTCAGTGAGAGTGATTAACGGTCAGTGAGTGAGAGTAACGGTCAGTGAGAGTGATTAACGGTCAGTGAGAGTAACGGTCAGTGTGAGTGATTAACGGTCAGTGAGAGTGATTAACGGTCAGTGAGAGTGATTAACGGTCAGTGAGAGTGATTAACGGTCAGTGAGTGTGATTAACGGTCAGTGAGAGTGATTAACGGTCAGTGAGAGTAACGGTCAGTGAGAGTGATTAACGGTCAGTGAGAGTGATTAACGGTCAGTGAGTGTGATTAACGGTCAGTGAGAGTGATTAACGGTCAGTGAGAGTAACGGTCAGTGAGAGTGATTAACGGTCAGTGAGAGTGATTAACGGTCAGTGAGTGTGATTAACGGTCAGTGAGTGTGATTAACGGTCAGTGAGTGTGATTAACGGTCAGTGAGTGTGATTAACGGTCAGTGAGTGTGATTAATGGTCAGTGAGAGTGATTAACGGTCAGTGAGTGTGATTAACGGTCAGTGAGAGTGATTAACGGTCAGTGAGAGTGATTAACGGTCAGTGAGAGTGATTAACGGTCAGTGAGAGTAACAGTCAGTGAGAGTGATTAACGGTCAGTGAGAGTGATTAACGGTCAGTGAGAGTAACGGTCAGTGAGAGTGATTAACGGTCAGTGAGAGTAACGGTCAGTGAGAGTGATTAACGGTCAGTGAGAGTGATTAACGGTCAGTGAGAGTGATTAACGGTCAGTCAGAGTAACGGTCAGTGAGAGTGATTAACGGTCAGTGAGTGTGATTAACGGTCAGTGAGAGTAACGGTCAGTGAGAGTAACGGTCAGTGAGTGTGATTAACGGCCAGTGAGTGTGAGTAACGGTCAGTGAGAGTGATTAACGGCCAGTGAGTGTGATTAACGGTCAGTGAGAGTGATTAATGGTCAGTGTGAGTGATTAACGGTCAGTCAGAGTAACGGTCAGTGAGAGTGATTAACGGTCAGTGAGTGCGATTAACGGTCAGTGAGAGTAACGGTCAGTGAGAGTAACGGTCAGTGAGTGTGATTAACGGCCAGTGAGTGTGATTAACGGCCAGTGAGAGTAACGGTCAGTGAGAGTAACGGTCAGTGAGAGTAACGGTCAGTGAGAGTGATTAACGGTCAGTGAGAGTAACGGTCAGTGAGAGTGATTAACGGTCAGTGAGAGTGATTAACGGTCAGTGAGAGTGATTAACGGTCAGTGAGAGCGATTAACGGTCAGTGAGAGCGATTAACGGTCAGTGAGAGTGATTAACGGTCAGTGAGAGAGAGTAACGGTCAGTGAGAGTAACGGTCAGTGAGAGTGATTAACGGTCAGTGAGAGCGATTAACGGTCAGTGAGAGTGATTAACGGTCAGTGAGAGCGATTAACGGTCAGTGAGAGTGATTAACGGTCAGTGAGAGTAACGGTCAGTGAGAGTGATTAACGGTCAGGGAGAGTAACGGTCAGTGAGAGTGATTAACGGTCAGTGAGAGTGATTAACGGTCAGTGAGAGCGATTAACGGTCAGTGAGAGTGATTAACGGTCAGTGAGAGAGAGTAACGGTCAGTGAGAGTGATTAACGGTCAGGGAGAGTAACGGTCAGAGAGAGTAACGGTCAGTGAGAGTGATTAATGGTCAGTGAGAGTAACGGTCAGTGAGAGTAACGGTCAGTGAGAGTAACGGTCAGTGAGAGTGATTAACGGTCAGTGAGAGTAACGGTCAGTGAGAGTAACTGTCAGTGAGAGTAACGGTCAGTGAGAGTGATTAACGGTCAGTGAGAGTAACGGTCAGTGAGAGTAACGGTCAGTGAGAGTAACGGTCAGTGAGAGTGATTAACGGTCAGTGAGAGTAACGGTCAGTGAGAGTAACGGTCAGTGAGAGTAACGGTCAGTGAGAGTGATTAACGGTCAGTGAGAGTGATTAACGGTCAGTGAGAGTGATTAACGGTCAGTGAGAGTAACGGTCAGTGAGAGTGATTAACGGTCAGTGAGAGTGATTAACGGTCAGTGAGAGTAACGGTCAGTGAGAGTGATTAACGGTCAGTGAGAGTAACGGTCAGTGAGAGTGATTAACGGTCAGTGAGAGTGATTAACGGTCAGTGAGAGTAACAGTCAGTGAGAGTGATTAACGGTCAGTGAGAGTGATTAACGGTCAGAGAGAGTAACGGTCAGTGAGAGTAACGGTCAGTGAGAGTGATTAACGGTCAGTGAGAGTGATTAACGGTCAGTGAGAGTGATTAACGGTCAGTGAGAGTGATTAACGGTCAGTGAGAGTGATTAACGGTCAGAGAGAGTGATTAACGGTCAGTGAGAGTAACGGTCAGAGAGAGTGATTAACGGTCAGTGAGAGTGATTAACGGTCAGTGAGAGTAACGGTCAGAGAGAGTGATTAACGGTCAGTGAGTGTGATTAACGGTCAGTGAGAGTAACGGTCAGTGAGAGTGATTAACGGTCAGAGAGAGTAACGGTCAGAGAGAGTGATTAACGGTCAGAGAGAGTGATTAACGGTCAGTGAGAGTAACGGTCAGAGAGAGTGATTAACGGTCAGAGAGAGTGATTAATGGTCAGTGAGAGTGATTAACGGTCAGTGAGAGTAACGGTCAGTGTGAGTGATTAACGGTCAGTGAGAGTAACGGTCAGAGAGAGTGATTAACGGTCAGAGAGAGTGATTAATGGTCAGTGAGAGTGATTAACGGTCAGTGAGAGTGATTAACGGTCAGTGAGAGTGATTAACGGTCAGTGAGAGTGATTAACGGTCAGTGAGAGTAACGGTCAGTGAGAGTGATTAACGGTCAGTGAGAGTAACGGTCAGTGAGAGTAACGGTCAGTGAGAGTGATTAACGGTCTGTGAGTGTGATTAACGGTCAGTGAGTGTGATTAACGGTCAGAGAGAGTAACGGTCAGTGAGAGTAACGGTCAGTGAGAGTGATTAACGGTCTGTGAGTGTGATTAACGGTCAGTGAGAGTGATTAACGGTCAGTGAGAGTGATTAACGGTCAGTGGGTGTGATTAACGGTCAGTGAGTGTGATTAACGGTCAGTGAGAGTAACGGTCAGTGAGAGTGATTAACGGTCAGTGAGAGTGATTAACGGTCAGTGAGAGTAACGGTCAGTGAGAGTAACGGTCAGTGAGAGTGATTAACGGTCTGTGAGTGTGATTAACGGTCAGTGAGAGTGATTAACGGTCAGTGAGAGTGATTAACGGTCAGTGAGAGTAACGGTCAGTGAGAGTGATTAACGGTCAGTGAGAGTAACGGTCAGTGAGAGTAACGGTCAGTGAGAGTGATTAACGGTCAGTGAGAGTGATTAACGGTCAGTGAGAGTGATTAACGGTCAGTGAGAGTGATTAACGGTCAGTGAGAGTAACGGTCAGTGAGAGTAACGGTCAGTGAGAGTGATTAACGGTCAGTGAGTGTGATTAACGGTCAGTGAGAGTGATTAACGGTCAGTGAGTGTGATTAACGGTCAGTGAGAGCGATTAACGGTCAGTGAGAGTGATTAACGGTCAGTGAGTGTGATTAACGGTCAGTGAGAGTGATTAACGGTCAGTGAGAGTGATTAACGGTCAGTCAGAGTAACAGTCAGTGAGAGTGATTAACGGTCAGTGAGAGTGATTAACGGTCAGTGAGAGTAACGGTCAGTGTGAGTGATTAACGGTCAGTGAGAGTAACGGTCAGTGAGAGTGATTAACGGTCAGTGAGAGTAACGGTCAGTGTGAGTGATTAACGGTCAGTGAGAGTAACGGTCAGTGAGAGTGATTAACGGTCAGTGAGAGTAACAGTCAGTGAGAGTGATTAACGGTCAGTGAGAGTAACGGTCAGTGAGAGTAACGGTCAGTGAGAGTAACGGTCAGTGAGAGTGATTAACGGTCAGTGAGAGTAACGGTCAGTGAGAGTAATGGTCAGTGAGAGTAACGGTCAGTGAGAGTAACGGTCAGTGAGAGTGATTAACGCTCAGTGAGAGTAACAGTCAGTGAGAGTGATTAACGGTCAGTGAGAGTGATTAACGGTCAGTGAGAGTAACGGTCAGTGAGAGTGATTAACGGTCAGTGAGAGTAACAGTCAGTGAGAGTGATTAACGGTCAGTGAGAGTGATTAACGGTCAGTGAGAGTAACGGTCAGTGAGAGTGATTAACGGTCAGTGAGAGTAACGGTCAGTGAGAGTGATTAACGGTCAGTGAGAGTGATTAACGGTCAGTGAGAGTAACGGTCAGTGAGAGTGATTAACGGTCAGTGAGAGTAACGGTCAGTGAGAGTAACGGTCAGTGAGAGTAACGGTCAGTGAGAGTGATTAACGGTCAGTGAGAGTAACGGTCAGTGAGAGTAATGGTCAGTGAGAGTAACGGTCAGTGAGAGTAACGGTCAGTGAGAGTGATTAACGGTCAGTGAGAGTAACAGTCAGTGAGAGTGATTAACGGTCAGTGAGAGTAACGGTCAGTGAGAGTGATTAACGGTCAGAGAGAGTGATTAACGGTCAGTGAGAGTGATTAACGGTCAGTGAGAGTAACGGTCAGTGCGAGTAATGGTTAGTGAGAGTAACGGTCAGTGAGAGTAACGGTCAGTGAGAGTAACGGTCAGTGAGAGTGATTAACGGTCAGTGAGAGTGATTAACGGTCAGTGAGAGTAACGGTCAGTGCGAGTAACGGTCAGTGAGAGTAACGGTCAGTGAGAGTGATTAACGGTCAGTCAGAGTGATTAACGGTCAGTGAGAGTAACGGTCAGTGAGAGTAACAGTCAGTGAGAGTGATTAACGGTCAGTGAGAGTGATTAACGGTCAGTGAGAGTAACGGTCAGTGAGAGTAACGGTCAGTGAGAGTGATTAACGGTCAGTGAGAGTGATTAACGGTCAGTGAGAGTGATTAACGGTCAATGCGAGTAACGGTCAGTGAGAGTGATTAACGGTCAGTGAGAGTAACGGTCAGTGAGAGTGATTAACGGTCAGTGAGTGTGATTAACGGTCAGTGAGAGTGATTAACGGTCAGTGAGAGTGATTAACGGTCAGTGAGTGTGATTAACGGTCAGTGAGAGTGATTAACGGTCAGTGTGAGTGATTAACGGTCAGTCAGAGTAACGGTCAGTGAGAGTGATTAACGGTCAGTGAGAGTGATTAACGGTCAGTGAGAGTGATTAACGGTCAGTGAGTGTGATTAACGGTCAGTGAGAGTGATTAACGGTCAGTGAGAGTGATTAACGGTCAGTGAGAGTGATTAACGGTCAGTGAGTGAGAGTAACGGTCAGTGAGAGTGATTAACGGTCAGTGAGAGTGATTAACGGTCAGTGAGAGTGATTAACGGTCAGTGAGTGTGATTAACGGTCAGTGAGAGTGATTAACGGTCAGTGAGAGTAACGGTCAGTGAGAGTGATTAACGGTCAGTGAGAGTGATTAACGGTCAGTGAGTGTGATTAACGGTCAGTGAGAGTGATTAACGGTCAGTGAGAGTAACGGTCAGTGAGAGTGATTAACGGTCAGTGAGAGTGATTAACGGTCAGTGAGTGTGATTAACGGTCAGTGAGTGTGATTAACGGTCAGTGAGTGTGATTAACGGTCAGTGAGTGTGATTAACGGTCAGTGAGTGTGATTAATGGTCAGTGAGAGTGATTGACGGTCAGTGAGAGTGATTAACGGTCAGTGAGTGTGATTAACGGTCAGTGAGTGTGATTAACGGTCAGTGAGAGTGATTAACGGTCAGTGAGAGTGATTAACGGTCAGTGAGAGTGATTAACGGTCAGTGAGAGTAACAGTCAGTGAGAGTGATTAACGGTCAGTGAGAGTGATTAACGGTCAGTGAGAGTAACGGTCAGTGAGAGTGATTAACGGTCAGTGAGAGTAACGGTCAGTGAGAGTGATTAACGGTCAGTGAGAGTAACGGTCAGTGAGAGTGATTAACGGTCAGTGAGAGTGATTAACGGTCAGTGTGAGTGATTAACGGTCAGTCAGAGTAACGGTCAGTGAGAGTGATTAACGGTCAGTGAGTGTGATTAACGGTCAGTGAGAGTAACGGTCAGTGAGAGTAACGGTCAGTGAGTGTGATTAACGGCCAGTGAGTGTGATTAACGGTCAGTGAGAGTAACGGTCAGTGAGAGTAACGGTCAGTGAGAGTAACGGTCAGTGAGTGTGATTAACGGTCAGTGAGAGTGATTAACGGCCAGTGAGTGTGATTAACGGTCAGTGAGAGTGATTAACGGTCAGTGTGAGTGATTAACGGTCAGTCAGAGTAACGGTCAGTGAGAGTGATTAACGGTCAGTGAGTGTGATTAACGGTCAGTGAGAGTAACGGTCAGTGAGAGTAACGGTCAGTGAGTGTGATTAACGGCCAGTGAGTGTGATTAACGGCCAGTGAGAGTAACGGTCAGTGAGAGTAACGGTCAGTGAGAGTAACGGTCAGTGAGAGTGATTAACGGTCAGTGAGAGTGATTAACGGCCAGTGAGTGTGATTAACGGTCAGTGAGAGTAACGGTCAGTGAGAGTAACGGTCAGAGAGAGTAACAGTCAGTGAGAGCGATTAACGGTCAGAGAGAGTAACGGTCAGTGAGAGTAACGGTCAGTGAGAGTGATTAACGGTCAGTGAGAGTGATTAACGGTCAGTGAGAGTAACGGTCAGTGAGAGTAACAGTCAGTGAGTGTGATTAACGGTCAGTGAGAGTAACGGTCAGTGAGAGTAACAGTCAGTGAGTGTGATTAACGGTCAGTGAGAGTGATTAACGGTCAGTGAGAGTGATTAACGGTCAGTGAGAGTAACGGTCAGTGAGAGTAACGGTCAGTGAGAGTGATTAACGGTCAGTGAGAGTGATTAACGGTCAGTGAGAGTGATTAACGGTCAGTGAGAGTAACGGTCAGTGAGAGTAATGGTCAGTGAGAGTGATTAACGGTCAGTGAGAGTGATTAACGGTCAGTGAGAGTAACGGTCAGTGAGAGTGATTAACGGTCAGTGAGAGTGATTAACGGTCAGTGAGAGTGATTAACGGTCAGTGAGAGTAACGGTCAGTGTGAGTGATTAACGGTCAGTGAGAGTAACGGTCAGTGAGAGTGATTAACGGTCAGTGAGAGTAACGGTCAGTGAGAGTGATTAACGGTCAGTGAGAGTAACGGTCAGTGAGAGTGAGTAACGGTCAGTGAGAGTAACGGTCAGTGAGAGTGATTAACGGTCAGTGAGAGCGATTAACGGTCAGTGAGAGTAACGGTCAGTGAGAGTAACAGTCAGTGAGAGTAACAGTCAGTGAGTGTGATTAACGGTCAGTGAGAGTGATTAACGGTCAGTGAGAGAGATTAACGGTCAGTGAGAGTAACGGTCAGTGAGAGTAACGGTCAGTGAGAGTAACAGTCAGTGAGTGTGATTAACGGTCAGTGAGAGTGATTAACGGTCAGTGAGAGTGATTAACGGTCAGTGAGTGTGATTAACGGTCAGTGAGAGTAACGGTCAGTGAGAGTAATGGTCAGTGAGAGTGATTAACGGTCAGTGAGAGTGATTAACGGTCAGTGAGAGTAACAGTCAGTGAGAGTGATTAACGGTCAGTGAGTGTGATTAACGGTCAGTGAGAGTAACGGTCAGTGAGAGTGATTAACGGTCAGTGAGAGTAACGGTCAGTGAGAGTAATGGTCAGTGAGAGTGATTAACGGTCAGTGAGAGTGATTAACGGTCAGTGAGAGTGATTCACGGCCAGTGAGAGTGATTAACGGTCAGTGAGAGTGATTAACGGTCAGTGAGAGTGATTAACGGTCAGTGAGAGTAACGGTCAGTGAGAGTAACAGTCAGTGAGAGTGATTAACGGTCAGTGAGAGTGATTAACGGTCAGTGAGAGTGATTCACGGCCAGTGAGAGTGATTAACGGTCAGTGAGAGTGATTAACGGTCAGAGAGAGTGATTAACGGTCAGTGAGAGTAACAGTCAGTGAGAGTGATTAACGGTCAGTGAGAGTGATTAACGGTCAGTGAGAGTGATTAACGGTCAGTGAGAGTAACGGTCAGTGAGAGTAACAGTCAGTGAGTGTGATTAACGGTCAGTGAGAGTAACGGTCAGTGAGAGTGATTAACGGTCAGTGAGAGTGATTAACGGTCAGTGAGAGTGATTAACGGTCAGTGAGAGTAACGGTCAGTGAGAGTAACGGTCAGTGAGAGTGATTAACGGTCAGTGAGAGTAACGGTCAGTGAGAGTAACGGTCAGTGAGAGTGATTAACGGTCAGTGAGAGTGATTAACGGTCAGTGAGAGTGATTAACGGTCAGTGAGAGTAACGGTCAGTGAGAGTAACGGTCAGTGAGAGTGATTAACGGTCAGTGAGAGTAACGGTCAGTGAGAGTAACGGTCAGTGAGAGTGAGTAACAGTCAGTGAGAGTGATTAACGGTCAGTGAGAGAGAGTAACGGTCAGTGAGAGTAACGGTCAGTGAGAGTGATTAACGGTCAGTGAGAGCGATTAACGGTCAGTGAGAGCGATTAACGGTCAGTGAGAGTAACGGTCAGTGAGAGTGATTAACGGTCAGGGAGAGTAACGGTCAGTGAGAGTGATTAACGGTCAGTGAGAGTGATTAACGGTCAGTGAGAGCGATTAACGGTCAGTGAGAGTGATTAACGGTCAGTGAGAGAGAGTAACGGTCAGTGAGAGTGATTAACGGTCAGGGAGAGTAACGGTCAGTGAGAGTGATTAACGGTCAGGGAGAGTGATTAACGGTCAGTGAGAGCGATTAACGGTCAGTGAGAGTGATTAACGGTCAGTGAGAGTGATTAACGGTCAGTGAGAGTGATTAACGGTCAGTGAGAGCGATTAACGGTCAGTGAGAGTGATTAACGGTCAGTGAGAGCGATTAACGGTCAGTGAGAGTGATTAACGGTCAGTGAGAGTGATTAACGGTCAGTGAGAGAGAGTAACGGTCAGTGAGAGTGATTAACGGTCAGGGAGAGTAACGGTCAGTGAGAGTGATTAATGGTTCGAGAGTGACGATATTGTCCGCCAGCGTTTACCTTTCCGGAGATTGGGACATTGCTTGCAGACCAGCAGGATTTTGGTGATGAGTTTGTTCCCGACCTGCCTGGTTTTCAGGTTGCCAGCTTTGTAAGTGTTGATAATGGAGACGGTGGCCTGCAGACTCTGACCGTTTGGCACGAGGTTCAGCACCTTGGCCGAGATCACTGGAAGAATAAAAATATAGAGTGAGAACATTCATCCACGCAGGGTGTACACATTGAAATACCAACTCACTGGCTCTCTGTCACCCACTGGGTCAGTGTTACACTTTAGCCCACTGGCTCTGTCACCCACTGGGTCAGTGTTACACTGCAGCCCACTGGCTCACTGCAACCCACAGGGCCAGTGTTACACTGCAGCCCACTGGCTCTCTGTCACCCACTGGGTCAGTGTTACACTTTAGCCCACTGGCTCTGTCACCCACTGGGTCAGTGTTACACTGCAGCCCACTGGCTCACTGCAACCCACAGGGCCAGTGTTACACTGCAGCCCACTGGCTCTCTGTCACCCACTGGCCAGTGTTACACTGCAGCCCACTGGCTCTGTCACCCACTGGGCCAGTGTTACACTGCAGCCCACTGGCTCTCTGTCACCCACTGGGCCAGTGTTACACTGCAGCCCACTGGCTCTCTGTCGCCCACTGGGCTAGTGTTACACTTTAGCCCACTGGCTCTCTGTCACTCACTGGGCCAGTGTTACACTGCAGCCCACAGGCTCTCTGTCACCCACAGGGCCAGTGTTACACTGCAGCCCACTGGCTCACTGCAACCCACTGGGTCAGTGGTACATTGCAGCCCACTGGCTCTGTCACCCACAGGGCCAGTGTTACACTGTAGCCCACTGGCTCTCTGTCACCCACTGTGTCAGTGTTACACTACAGCCCACTGGCTCTCTGTCACCCACTGGGTCAGTGTTACACTGCAGCCCACTGGCTCTCTGTCACCCACTGGGCCAGTGTTACACTGCAGCCCACTGGCTCACTGCAACCCACTGGGCCTGTGTTACACTGCAGCCCACTGGCTCTGTCACCCACAGGGCCA
>NC_092737.1:4309874-4355154 GCF_047496885.1 Scyliorhinus torazame
AGGTTACAGAGATAGGGAGGGTTGTAGGGGCTGGAGGGGGTTACAGAGATAGGGAGGGTTGTAGGGACTGGAGGAGGTTACAGAGATAGTGAGGGTTGTAGGGACTGGAGGAGGTTACAGAGATAGGGAGGTTGTAAGGACTGGAGGAGGTTACAGAGATAGGGAGGGTTGTCGGGACTGGAGGAGATTACAGAGATAGGGAGGGTGTAGGGACTGGAGGGGGTTACAGAGATTGGGAGGGTTGTAGGGACTGGAGGAGGTTACAGAGATAGGGAGGGTTGTAGAGGCTGGAGGAGGTTACAGAGATAGGGAGGGTGTAGGGACTGGAGGAGGTTAGAGGGTTGTAGGGAGTGTAGGGGGTTACAGAGATAGGGAGGGTTGTGGGGGCTGGAGGGGGTTACAGAGATAGGGAGTGTTGTAGGGGTTGGAGGAGGTTACAGAGATAGGGAGGGTTTTAGGGGCTGGAGGGGGTTACAGAGATAGGGAGGGGTGTAGAGGTTGGAGGAGGTTACAGAGAGAGGGAGGGTTTTAGGGGCTGGAAGGGGTTACAGAGATAGGGAGGGTTGTAGGGGCTGGAGGAGGTTACAGAGATAGGGAGGGGTGTAGGGGCTGGAAGATGTTACAGAGATAGGGAGGTTGTAGGGACTGGAGGAGGTTACAGAAATAGAGAGGATTTAGGGGCTGGAGGAGGTTACAGGGATATGGAGGGTTGTAAGGGCTGGAGGAGGTTACAGAGATAGGGAGGGGTGTAGGGGCTGGAGGAGGTTACAGAGATAGGGAGGGTTGTAGGGGCTTGAGGAGGTTACAGAGATAGGGAGGGTTTAGGGGCTGGAGGAGGTTACAGAGATAGGGAGGGTTGTAGGGGCTGGAGGAGGTTACAGAGATAGGGAGGGTTGTAGGGGCTTGAGGAGGTTACAGAGATAGGGAGGGTTTAGGGGCTGGAGGAGGTTACAGAGATATGGAGGGTTGTAAGGGCTGGAGGAGGTTACAGAGATAGGGAGGGGTGTAGGGGCTGGAGGAGGTTACAGAGATAGGGAGGGTTGTAGGGGCTTGAGGAGGTTACAGAGATAGGGAGGGTTTAGGGGCTGGAGGAGGTTACAGAGATAGGGAGGGTTGTAGGGGCTGGAGGAGGTTACAGAGATAGGGAGGGTTGTAGGGGCTTGAGGAGGTTACAGAGATAGGGAGGGTTTAGGGGCTGGAGGAGGTTACAGAGATCGGGAGGGTTTAGGGGCTGGAGGAGGAGGGAGATACTGGTGGTGCGGTAATATCAGGCGGCAAGTTAAAAACCTATCTAGTTCAGAAATGTCCTTCAGGGAAGTGGAAATCTGCCCTCCTGACCCGGTCTGGCCTACACGTGACTCCAGGCCCACAGCGATGGGGTCGACTCTGAAATGGTCGAGCGAAACGCTCAGTTTAAGGGTAGTTAGGGATGGGCATCGAATGCTGCCCCTGCGACGCCCAAAACGATAATGGAATAAATGCCCACAGATCCCAATTGTCCCGTTACCAAGCAGTTTCTCCTAACAGGGTTATGGGGAGAATGCTGAGCGGCCCATCCTCTTGGACTGTGCTGAGCGGCCCTGTCTCCGAGGCTGTGCTGAGCGGGCCGTAGGCCTGTCTCCGAAGCTGTGCTGAGCGGGCCTGAGGCCTGTCTCCGAGCCTGTGCTGAGCAGGCCCTGTCTCCGAGGCTGTGCTGAGCAGGCCTGAGGCCTTTCTCCGAGGCTGTGCTGAGCGGCCCTGTCTCCGAGGCTGTGCTGAGCGGGCCCTGTCTCCGAGGCTGTGCTGCGCGGGCCTGAGGCCTGTCTCCGAGGCTGTGCTGAGCGGGCCTGAGGCCTGTCTCCGAGGCTGTGCTGAGCGGGCCTGAGGCCTGTCTCCGACGCTGTGCTGAGCGGGCCTGAGGCCTGTCTCCGAGGCTGTGCTGAGCGGGCCTGAGGCCTGTGTCCGAGCCTGTGCTGAGCGGTCCTGAGGCCTGTCTCCGAGCCTGAGCTGAGTGGGCCTGAGGCCTGTCTCCGAGCCTGAGCTGAGCGGGCCTGAGGCCTGTCTCCGAGGCTGTGCTGAGCGGGCCTGAGGCCTGTCTCCGAGGCTGCGCTGAGCGGGTCTGAGGCCTGTCTCCGAGGCTGTGCTGAGCGGACCTGAGGCCTGTCTCCGAGGCTGTGCTGAGCGGGCCTTTCCTCCCAGATTGTGCTGAGCCGGCCCTGGCTCGGGCCCTGCCTCCCAGGCCGTGTTCAGGCCCTGCCTCCCAGGGTGCGTGTTCAGGACTCCGGCCGCTGACCCTACCTTTCGATTTTGGGTCCTTGGTGGTGGTCACGGTGATGGGTCGCTGAGTCGTGGTCAGGAGGGGAACACCTGCTGCCCCCTTCTTGCGTTTCACATCGTACTTCGCCAGAAACCCATCGGAGGCAACACTCAGATCCGACACAAACTGAACCAGCATCTCATTTCCCTGGGAGATAATCGGACTGGAACAGAAAAAACAGACATTATAATGCGTGGAGGGGTGGGGGCCAGCTCACCCTCACCTCCAGCAGCACATTCCGCTTGTAGTCACCCACGCCACCCTCGCACATTCCGTCTATATCATCTGCACAAACTCCGCCTGTAAACCCCTGCAAACTCTGCCTGTAACAACCTCCAGCAACATGTTACACTTGTCCTACACAGCATTCACCGCCTGTAACATCTCCACACACTCTGCCTGTAACATCTCCACACACTCTGCCTGTAACATCTCCACACACTCTGCCTGTAACAACCTCCAGAAGCAAACTTGGCCTGTAGTTAACCACACCACACTCCGCCTGTACCATCTCTGCACACTCCATCTGTACCATCTCCACACACTCCACCTGTAACATCTCCACACGCTCCAGCTGTAACATCTCCGCATACTCCGCCTGTAACATTTCCAGAGTCCGCCTGTAACATCTCCACACTCTCCGTCTGTAACATCTCCGCACACCCTACCTGTAACATCTCCACACATTGTGCCTGTAACATCTCTGCACATACCACCTGTGACATCGCCACATATTCCGCCTGTGACATCTCCACATACTCCACCTGCAACATCTCCACATACTCCACCTATACCATCGCCTGCCACTCCACCTGTAACATCTCCACACACTGCCTGCAACAACTTCCAGAAGTAAACTTGGCCTGTAGATAACCACCACACTCTGCCTGTATCTTCTCTGCAAACTCTATCTGTACCATCTCCACACACTCCACCTGTAACATCGCCTGACACTCCACCTGTAACATCTCCACACTTTCCGTCTGTAACATCTCTGCGCACTCCGCCTGTAACATCTCCGCACACTCCGCCTGTAACCACTCCACCTGTAACATCTCCACACGCTCCATCTGTAACATCTCCAAACTCTCCACCTGTAACATCTCTACACTTTCCGCCTGTAACATCTACGCACACTACACCTGTAACATCTCCGCACACTCCACCTGTAACATCTCCGCACGCTCCACGTAACATCTCCGCACACTCCACCTGTAACATCTCCGCACACTCCATCTGTAACATCTCTGCACACTCCATCTGTAACATCTCCGCACACATAGAACATAGAACATAGAACAATACAGCGCAGTACAGGCCCTTCGGCCCACGATGTTGCACCGAAACAAAAGCCATCTAACCTACACTATGCCATTATCATCCATATGTTTATCCAATAAACTTTTAAATGCCCTCAATGTTAGCGAGTTCACTACTGTAGCAGGTAGGGCATTCCACGGCCTCACTACTCTTTGCGTATAGAACCTACCTCTGACCTCTGTCCTATATCTATTATCCCTCAGTTTAAAGTTATGTCCCCTCGTGCCAGCCATATCCATCCGCGGGAGAAGGCTCTCACTGTCCACCCTATCCAACCCCCTGATCATTTTGTATGCCTCTATTAAGTCTCCTCTTAACCTTCTTCTCTCCAACGAAAACAACCTCAAGTCCATCAGCCTTTCCTCATAAGATTTTCCCTCCATACCAGGCAACATCCTGGTAAATCTCCTCTGCACCCGCTCCAAAGCCTCCACGTCCTTCCTATAATGCGGTGACCAGAACTGTACGCAATACTCCAAATGCGGCCGGACCAGAGTTCTGTACAGCTGCAACATGACCTCCCGACTCCGGAACTCAATCCCTCTACCAATAAAGGCCAACACTCCATAGGCCTTCTTCACAACCCTATCAACCTGGGTGGCAACTTTCAGGGATCTATGTACATGGACACCTAGATCCCTCTGCTCAGCCACACTTTCAAGAACTTTACCATTAGCCAAATATTCCGCATTCCTGTTATTCCTTCCAAAGTGAATCACCTCACACTTCTCTACATTAAACTCCATTTGCCACCTCTCAGCCCAGCTCTGCAGCTTATCTATATCCCTCTGTAACCTGCTACATCCTTCCACACTATCGACAACACCACCGACTTTAGTATCGTCTGCAAATTTACTCACCCACCCTTCTGCGCCTTCCTCTAGGTCATTGATAAAAATGACAAACAGCAACGGCCCCAGAACAGATCCTTGTGGTACTCCACTTGTGACTGTACTCCATTCTGAACATTTCCCATCAACCACCACCCTCTGTCTTCTTTCAGCTGGCCAATTTCTGATCCACATCTCTAAATCACCCTCAATCCCCAGCCTCCGTATTTTTTGCAATAGCCTACCGTGGGGAACCTTATCAAACGCTTTGCTGAAATCCATATACACCACATCAACTGCTCTACCCTCGTCTACCTGTTCAGTCATCTTCTCAAAGAACTCAATAAGGTTTGTGAGGCATGACCTACCCTTCACAAAGCCATGCTGACTATCCCTGATCATATTATTCCTATCTAGATGATTATAAATCTTGTCCCTTATAATCCCCTCCAAGACTTTACCCACTACAGACGTGAGGCTCACCGGTCTATAGTTGCCGGGGTTGTCTCTGCTCCCCTTTTTGAACAAAGGGACCACATTTGCTGTCCTCCAGTCCTCTGGCACTATTCCTGTAGCCAATGATGACATAAAAATCAAAGCCAAAGGTCCAGCAATCTCTTCCCTGGCCTCCCATAGAATCCTAGGATAAATCCCATCAGGTCCCGGGGACTTATCTATTTTCAGCCTGTCCAGAATTGCCAACACCTCTTCCCTACGTACCTCAATGCCATCTATTCTATTAGCCTGGGGCTCAGCATTCTCCTCCACAACATTATCTTTTTCCTGAGTGAATACTGACGAAAAATATTCATTTAGTATCTCGCCTATCTCTTCAGACTCCACACACAACTTCCCATCCCTGTCCTTGACTGGTCCTACTCTTTCCCTAGTCATTCGCTTATTCCTGACATACCTATAGAAAGCTTTTGGGTTTTCCTTGATCCTTCCTGCCAAATACTTCTCATGTCCCCTCCTTGCTCGTCTTAGCTCTCTCTTTAGATCCTTCCTCGCTACCTTGTAACTATCCATCGCCCCAACCGAAACTTCACACTTCATCTTCACATAGGCCTTCTTCTTCCTCTTAACAAGAGATTCCACTTCCTTGGTAAACCACGGTTCCCTCGCTCGACGCCTTCCTCCCTGTCTGACCGGTACATACTTATCAAGAACACGCAGTAGCTGATCCTTGAACAAGCCCCACTTATCCAGTGTGCCCAACACTTGCAGCCTACTTCTCCACCTTATCCCCCCCAAGTCACGTCTAATGGCATCATAATTGCCCTCCCCCCAGCTATAACTCTTGCCCTGCGGTGTATACTTATCCCTTTCCATCATTAACGTAAACGTCACCGAATTGTGGTCACTGTCCCCAAAGTGCTCTCCTACCTCCAAATCCAACACCTGGCCTGGTTCATTACCCAAAACCAAATCCAACGTGGCCTCGCCTCTTGTTGGCCTGTCAACATATTGTTTCAGGAAACCCTCCTGCACACACTGTACAAAAAACGACCCATCTATTGTACTCGAACTATATCTTTTCCAGTCAATATTTGGAAAGTTAAAGTCTCCCATAATAACTACCCTGTTACTTTCGCTCATATCCAGAATCATCTTCGCCATCCTTTCCTCTACATCCCCAGAACTATTAGGAGGCCTATAAAAAACTCCCAACAGGGTGACCTCTCCTTTCCTGTTTCTAACTTCAGCCAATACTACCTCGGAAGAAGAGTCCCCATCTAGCATCCTCTCCGCCACCGTAATACTGCTCTTGACTAGCAGCGCCACACCTCCCCCTCTTTTGCCTCCTTCTCTGAGCTTACTAAAACACCTAAACCCCGGAACCTGCAACATCCATTCCTGTCCCTGCTCTATCCATGTCTCCGAAATGGCCACAACATCGAAGTCCCAGGTACCAACCCATGCTGCCAGTTCCCCTACCTTGTTTCGTATACTCCTGGCATTGAAGTAGACACACTTCAAACCACCTACCTGAACACTGGCCCCCTCCTGCGACGTCAAATCTGTGCTCCTGACCTCTATACTCTCATTCTCCCTTACCCTAAAACTACAATCCAGGTCCCCATGCCCCTGCTGCATTAGTTTAAACCCCCCCAAAGAGCACTAACAAATCTCCCCCCCAGGATATTTGTGCCCCTCAGGTTCAGATGTAGACCATCCTGTCTGTAGAGGTCCCACCTTCCCCAGAAAGAGCCCCAGTTATCCAAAAATCTGAAACCCTCCCGCCTGCACCATCCCTGTAGCCACGTGTTTAAATGCTCTCTCTCCCTATTCCTCATCTCACTATCACGTGGCACGGGCAACAACCCAGAGATAACAACTCTGTTTGTTCTAGTTCTGAGCTTCCATCCTAGCTCCCTGAAAGCCTGCCTGACATCCTTGTCCCCTTTCCTACCTATGTCGTTAGTGCCAATGTGGACCACGACTTGGGGCTGCTCCCCCTCCCCCCTAAGGACCCGGAAAACACGATCCGAGACATCACGTACCCTTGCACCTGGGAGGCAACATACCAAACGTGAGTCTCTCACGCTCCCACAAAATCTCCTATCTGTGCCCCTGACTATAGAGTCCCCAATTACTAATGCTCTGCTCCTCTCCCCCCTTCCCTTCTGAGCAACAGGGACAGACTCCGTGCCAGAGGCCCGTACCCCATGGCTTACCCCTGGTAAGTCGTCCCCCCCACAAGTATCCAAAGCAGTATACTTGTTTCTCAGGGGAACGACCGCAGGGGATCCCTGCACTGACTGCTTTTTCCCAGTCCCTCTTACAGTTACCCACCTATCTCCAATCTTTGGTGTAACTAATTCCCTGAAGCTGCTATCTATGACCCCTTCTGCCTCCCGAATGATCCGAAGTTCTTCCAACTCCAGCTCCAGTTCCCTAACTCGGTCTTGGAGGAGCTGGAGATGGCAGCACTTCCTGCAGGTAAAATCAGCAGGGACACTAACTGCATCCCTCACCTCAAACATCCTGCAGGAGGAACATTGCACTCCCTTCCCTGCCATTCCTCTAACTTTCTACCAAGATCTGGCTAACAACTAAATTAAATTTTTATAAAAAATAATAATATAATAAAATATGGTACTTACCTCAGACCAATGGGTTTTATTATTAGGTTAGAGGAGGAGGGCGGGTGGGAGACACTACACGTGTAGTGTCTCGGGTTTCCTCTCCACCAGAATTTATTGGTGAGGGTCTTCCCAGACGTCCGCGGGTCGACTTCCTGATCCCGCCTAAAAAACTCCCAGCAACCTCCTTCCGCAATGCTCCCGCTGAAATTGACTCACCACTCACCAGCTGTTCTCCCGCCGAAATCGACTGGCCTGCCCCTGCAAAGAGAAGTGCTTTTAAAGGTTGACTTACCTCCCAGCAACCTCCTTCCACAATGCTCCCGCTGAAACTGACTCACCACTCACCAGCTGTTCTCCCGCCGAAATCGACTCTGCACATCTCTGCACATTCCGCCTGTAACATCTCTGCACACTCCGCCTGTAACATCTCCGCACACTCCACCTGTAACATCTCCGCACACTCCATCTGTAACATCTCCGCAAACTCCGCCTGTAACATCTCCGCAAACTCCGCCTGTAACATCTCCGCACACTCCACCTGTAACATCTCCGCACATTCCACCTGTAACATCTGCACACACTCCACCTGTAAACTCTCCGCACACTCCACCTGTAACATCTCCGCACACTCCACCTGTAACATCTCCGCACACTCCACCTGTAACATCTCCGCACACTCCACCTGTAACATCTCCGCACACTCCACCTGTAACATCTCTGCACACTCCACCTGTAACATCTCCGCACACTCCACCTGTAACATCTCCGCACACTCCACCTGTAACATCTCCGAACACTCCACCTGTAACATCTCCGCACACTCCACCTGTATCATCTCCGTACACTCCATCTGTAACATCTCCACACACTCCACCTGTAACATCTCCGCACTCTCCGCCTGTAACGTCTCCGCACACTCCACCTGTAACATCTCCGCACACGGCGCCTGTAACATCTCCGCACATTCCGCCTGTAACATGTCCGCACACTCCGCCTGTAACATATCCGCACACTCCACCTGTAACATCTCCGCACACTCCATCTGTAACATCTCCACACACTCCACCTGTAATATCTCCGCACACTCCACCTGTAACATCTCCGCACACTCCGCCTGTAACATCTCCGCACACTCCGCCTGTAACGGCTCCACACTTTCCGCCTGTAACATCTCTGCACACTCCGCCTGTAACATCTCTGCATACTCTGCCTGTAACATCTCCGCACACTCCGCCTGTAACATCTCCGCACACTCCACCTGTAACATCTCCGCACACTCCATCTGTAACATCTCCACACACTCCACCTGTAACATCTCCGCACACTCCACCTGTAACATCTCCGCACACTCCGCCTGTAACATCTCCGCACACTCCGCCTGTAACGGCTCCACACTTTCCGCCTGTAACATCTCTGCACACTCCGCCTGTAACATCTCTGCACACTCCACCTGTAAGATCTCCGCACGCTCCGCGTAACATCTCCGCACACTTCACCTGTAACATCTCTGCACACTCCATCTGTAACATCTCCGCACACTCCATCTGTAACATCTCCGCACACTCCATCTGTAACATCTCCGCACACTCCACCTGTAACATCTCTGCACACTCCACCTGTATCTTCTCCGCACACTCCGCGTAACATCTCCACACACTCCGCCTGTAACATCTCCGCACACTCCACCTGTAACATCTCTGCACACTCCGTGTAACATCTCCGCACACTCCACGTAGCATCTCCGCACACTCCATCTGTAACATCTCTGCACACTCCACCTGTAACATCTCTGCACACTCCACCTGTAAGATCTCCGCACGCTCCGCGTAACATCTCCGCACACTTCACCTGTAACATCTCCGCACACTCCTTGTAACATCTCTGCACACTCCATCTGTAACATCTCCGCACACTCCATCTGTAACATCTCCGCACACTCCACCTGTAACATCTCTGCACACTCCACCTGTATCTTCTCCGCACGCTCCGCGTAACATCTCCACACACTCCGCCTGTAACATCTCCGCACACTCCACCTGTAACATCTCTGCACACTCCGTGTAACATCTCCGCACACTCCGTGTAACATCTCCGCACACTCCGTGTAACATCTCCGCACACTCCACCTGTAACATCTCCGCACACTCCGTGTAACATCTCTGCACACTCCATCTGTAACATCTCCGCACACTCCACCTGTAACATCTCCGCACACTCCGTGTAACATCTCCGCACACTCCGTGTAACATCTCTGCACACTCCATCTGTAACATCTCCGCACACTCCACCTGTAACATCTCTGCACACTCCACCTGTAACTTCTCCGCACGCTCCGCGTAACATCTCCACACACTCCGCCTGTAACATCTCCGCACACTCCACCTGTAACATCTCCGCACACTCCGCCTGTAACATCTCCGCTCACTCCACCTGTAACATCTCTGCACACTCCACCTGTAACATCTCTGCACACTCCACGTAGCATCTCCGCACACTCCACCTGTAACATCTCCGCACACTCCGCCTGTAACATCTCTGCATACTCCGCCTGTAACATCTCCGCACACTCCACGTAGCATCTCCACACACTCCATCTGTAACATCTCCGCTCACTCCACCTGTAACATCTCTGCACACTCCACCTGTAACATCTCTGCACACTCCACCTGTAACATCTCCGCACACTCCGTGTAACATCTCCGCACACTCCGTGTAACATCTCCGCACACTCCACCTGTAACATCTCCACACACTCCACCTGTAGCATCTCCGCACGCTCCGCGTAACATCTCCGCACACTCCGCCTGTAACATCTCCACACACTCCACCTGTAACATCTCCGCACACTCCACCTGTAACATCTCCGCACACTCCACCTGTAACGTCTCCACACTTTCCGCCTGTAACATCTCCGCACACTCCACCTGTAACATCTCCGCACACGCCGCCTGTAACATCTCCGCACACTCCACCTGTAACATCTCCGCACATGCCGCCTGTAACATCTCCGCACACGCCGCCTGTAACATCTCCGCACACTCCACCTGTAACATCTCCGCACACGCCGCCTGTAACATCTCTGCACACTCCGCCTGTAACATCTCCGCACACTCCACCTGTAACATCTCCGCACATTCCACCTGTAACATCTCCGCACACGCCGCCTGTAACATCTCGCCACATTCCGCCTGAAACAAATCTGCAGACTCCGCCTGTAACGTCTCCACACTTTCCACCTGTAACATCTCCGCACACGCCGCCTGTAACATCTCGCCACATTCCGCCTGTAACAAATCCGCACACTCCGCCTGTAACGTCTCCACACTTTCCGCCTGTAACATCTCCGCACCCTCCACCTGTAACATCCCCGCACATTCCGCCTGTAACATTTCCGCACATTCCGCCTGTAACATCTCCGCACACTCCACCTGTAACATCTCCGCACACGCCGCCTGTAACAACTCCCCACATTCCGCCTGTAACATCTCCGCACACTCCACCTGTAACGTCTCCACACTTTCCGCCTGTAACATCTCCGCACGCTCCACCTGTAACATCTCCGCACACGCCGCCTGTCGCATCCCCGCACATTCCGCCTGTAACATCTGCGCACATTCCGCCTGTAACGTCTCCACACTTTCCGCCTGTAACATCTCTGCTCATTCCGCCTGTAACGTCTCCGCACATTCCACCTGTAACATCTCCGCACATTCCGCCTGTGACATCTCCACTCCGATTATGCAGCTTGTATAATTTGCACAGTTTGTGGACAAGACAGGGAGAGTTATTCATTGGTCAGCTCTTTCACACACAGCCTCTACAGCACAAAGTGCTGCATGTCCTCTCCCTCAGCTCTGTGATTCGGTGCAATCACACACGGGCCAATCAGCCATCGCCCGAGTTACTGACGACACTCACTCGGGAGGCTGATCTCCGCAGAATTTCCCAGCTCGCAGAGTTTCGTCATTCCTGCCGCCGTTGAAGACAACGACATAGTCGTATCGACAGTAGTTATCGCTCTCCACGCCAAACTTCTCAAACTTTAGTTCGATGTACTGTCAAAGAGGGAAGAGCAGATGTGAGTGAGTGAGGGCGCTGGGCGGCAACAGCAGGAAGGTGGGAATGACACGGGGAGTGACGCGGGGAGTGACGGAGTGAGTGACACGGGGATTGACGGAGGGAGTGACGCAGGGCGTGACGCGGGGAGTGACGGAGGGAGTGACGCGGGGAGTGACACAGGGCGTGACGCAGGGAGTGACGGAGGGAGTGACACAGGGCGTGACGCAGGGCGTGACGCAGGGCGTGACGCAGGGCGTGACGCGGGGCATGACGCGGGGAGTGACGCGGGGAGTGACGCGGGGAGTGACGCGGGGAGTGACGGAGGGAGTGACGCGCGGAGTGACGCGGGGAATGACGCGGGGAATGACGCGGGGAGTGACGCGGGGAGTGACGGAGTGAGTGACGGAGTGAGTGACGCGGGGAGTGACGGAGGGAGTGACGGAGTGAGTGACGCGGGGTGTGACGCGGGGAGTGACGCGGGGAGTGACGGAGGGAGTGACGCGGGGAGTGTCGGAGGGAGTGACGCGGGGAGTGACGGAGGGAGTGACACGGGGAGTGTCGGAGGGAGTGACGCGGGGAGTGACGGAGGGAGTGACACGGGGAGTGACGGAGGGAGTGACACGGGGAGTGACGGAGGGAGTGACACGGGGAGTGACGGAGGGAGTGACACGGGGAGTGACGGAGGGAGTGACGCGGGGAGTGACGGAGGGAGTGACGCGGGGAGTGACGGAGGGAGTGACGGAGGGAGTGATGGAGGGAGTGACGGAGGGAGTGACGGAGGTAGTGATGCGGGGAGTGACGCGGGGAGTGACGGAGGGAGTGACGGAGTGAGTGACGCGGGGTGTGACGCGGGGACTGACGCAGGGAGTGACGGAGGGAGTGACGGAGGGAGTGACAGAGGGATTGATGGGGGGAGTGACGGAGGGAGTGACGGAGGGAGTGACAGAGGGAGTGACGGGGGGAGTGACGGAGGGAGTGACAGAGGGAGTGACGGAGTGAGTGACGCGGGGAGTGACGGAGGGAGGGACGCGGGGAGTGACGCGGGGAGTGACGGAGGGAGTGACGCCGGGAGTGACGGATGGAGTGACGCGGGGAGTGACGGAGGGAGTGACGCGGGGAGTGACGGAGGGAGTGACGCGGGGAGTGACGGAGGGAGTGACGCGGGGAATGACGCGGGGAGTGACGCGGGGAGTGATGGAGTGAGTGACGCGGGGAATGACACGGGGAGAGACGGAGGGAGTGACGGAGTGAGTGATGGAGTGAGTGTCGCGGGGAGTGACGGAGGGAGTGACGCGGGGAGTGACGGAGTGAGTGACGGAGTGAGTGACGCGGGGAATGATTCAGGGAGTGACGGAGGGAGTGACGTGGGGAGTGACGGAGTGAGTGACACGGGGAATGACACGGGAAGTGACGCGGGGAGTGACGGAGTGAGTGACGGAGTGAGTGACGGAGTGAATGACGCGGGGAGTGACGGAGGGAGTGACGCGGGGAGTGACGGTGGGAGTGACGTGGGGAATGACACGGGGAGTGACGTGGGGAGTGACGGAGGGAGTGACGTGGGGAGTGACGGGGGGAGTGACGGAGGGAGTGACGGAGGGAGTGACGGAGGGAGTGACGGTGGGAGTGACGCGGGGAGTGACGCGGGGAGTGATGGAGTGAGTGACGGAGTGAGTGACGCGGGGAGTGACGGAGGGAGTGAAACGGGGAGTGACGAAGGGAGTGACGGAGGGAGTGACGGAGGGAGTGACGGAGTGAGTGACGGAGGGAGTGACGGAGGGAGTGACGGAGGGAGTGACGGTGGGAGTGACGGAGGGAGTGACGGAGGGAGTGACGGAGGGAGTGACGGAGGGAGTGACACGGGGAGTGACGGGGAGAGTGACGGAGGGAGTGACGGAGTGAGTGACGGAGTGAGTGACGGAGGGAGTGACGGGGGGAGTGACGGAGGGAGTGACGGAGTGAGTGACGCGGGGAGTGACGGAGGGAGTGACGGAGGGAGTGACGGAGGGAGTGACGGAGGGAGTGACGGAGGGAGTGACGCGAGGAGTGACGGAGGGAGTGACACGGGGAGTGACGGAGGGAGTGACGGAGGGAGTGACGCGAGGAGTGACGGAGGGAGTGACACGGGGAGTGACGGAGGGAGTGACGGAGGGAGTGACGGAGTGAGTGACAGAGGGATTGACGGGGGGAGTGACGGAGGGAGTGACGGAGTGAGTGACGCGGGGAATGACGCAGGGAGTGACGCGGGGAGTGACGGAGTGAGTGACGCGGGGAGTGACGCGGGGAGTGACGGAGGGAGTGACGGAGGGAGTGACGCGGGGAGTGACGTGGGGAATGACGGAGGGAGTGAAGTGGGGAGTGACGGAGTGAGTGACGCGGGGAATGACGCGGGGAGTGACGCGGGGAGTGACGGAGTGAGTGCGCGGGGAGTGACGGAGGGAGTGACGGAGTGAGTGACGGAGTGCGTGACGGAGTGAGTGACGGAGGGAGTGACGGAGGGAGTGACGGAGGGAGTGACGGAGGGAGTGACGCGGGGAATGACGCAGGGAGTGACGCGGGGAGTGACGGAGTGAGTGACGCGGGGAGTGACGCGGGGAGTGACGGAATGAGTGACGGAGTGCGTGACGGAGTGAGTGACGCGGGGAGTGACGCGGGGAGTGACGGAGGGAGTGAAGTGGGGAGTGACGGAGTGAGTGACGCGGGGAATGACGCGGGGAGTGACGCGGGGAGTGACGGAGTGAGTGCGCGGGGAGTGACGGAGGGAGTGACGGAGTGAGTGACGGAGTGCGTGACGGAGTGAGTGACGCGGGGAGTGACGCGGGGAGTGACGGAATGAGTGACGGAGTGAGTGACGCGGGGAATGACGTGGGGAGTGACGGAGGGAGTGAAGTGGGGAGTGACGGAGTGAGTGACGCGGGGAATGACGCGGGGAGTGACGCGGGGAGTGACGGAGTGAGTGCGCGGGGAGTGACGGAGGGAGTGACGGAGTGAGTGACGGAGTGCGTGACGGAGTGAGTGACGCGGGGAGTGACGCGGGGAGTGACGGAATGAGTGACGGAGTGAGTGACGCGGGGAATGACGTGGGGAGTGACGGAGGGAGTGACGGGGGGAGTGACGGAGTGAGTGACGCGGGGAATGACGCGGGGAGTGACGCGGGGAGTGACGCGGGGAGTGACGGAGTGAGTGCGCGGGGAATGACACGGGGAGTGACGCGGGTAGTGACGGAGGGAGTGACGTGGGGAATGACGCGGGGAGTGACGGAGGGAGTGACGGGGGGAGTGACGTAGGGAGTGACGTAGGGAGTGACGTAGGGAGTGACGTAGGGAGTGACAGAGGGAGTGACAGAGGGAGTGACAGAGGGAGTGACAGAGGGAGTGACGCGGGGAGTGACGGAGGGAGTGACGGAGGGAGTGACGGAGGGAGTGACGCGGGGAGTGACGCGGGGAGTGACGGAGGGAGTGACGGAGGGAGTGACGTAGGGAGTGACGGAGGGAGTGACGGGGGAGTGACGGGGAGTGACGGAGGGAGTGACGGAGGGAGTGACGCGGGGAGTGACGGAGGGAGTGACGGAGGGAGTGACGCGGGGAGTGACAGAGGGAGTGACGGAGGGAGTGACGGAGGGAGTGACGCGGGGAGTGACGGAGGGAGTGACGCGGGGAGTGACGCGGGGAGTGACGGAGGGAGTGACGGAGGGAGTGACGTAGGGAGTGACGGAGGGAGTGACGGGGGAGTGACGGGGAGTGACGGAGGGAGTGACGGAGGGAGTGACGCGGGGAGTGACGGAGGGAGTGACGGAGGGAGTGACGCGGGGAGTGACAGAGGGAGTGACGGAGGGAGTGACGGAGGGAGTGACGCGGGGAGTGACGGAGGGAGTGACGCGGGGAGTGACGGAGGGAGTGACGCGGGGAGTGACGGAGGGAGTGACGGAGGGAGTGGCGCGGGGAGTGACAGAGGGTGTGACGGAGGGAGTGACACGGGGAGTGACGGAGGGAGTGACGCGGGGAGTGACGCAGGGAGTGACGGAGGGAGTGACGCGGGGATTGACGCGGGGATTGACGCGGGAAGTGACGCGCGGAGTGACGGAGGGAGTGACGGGGGGAGTGACGCGGGGAGTGACGCAGGGAGTGACGCAGGGAGTGACGGAGGGAGTGACGGAGGGAGTGACGGAGGGAGTGACGTGAGGAGTGACGTGAGGAGTGACGGAGGGAGTGACGGGGGGAGTGACGGGGGGAGTGACGCAGGGAGTGACGCAGGGAGTGACGGAGGGAGTGACGGAGGGAGTGACGGAGGGAGTGACGGGGGAGTGACGCGGGGAGTGACGGAGGGAGTGACGCGGGGAGTGACGGAGGGTGTGACGGAGGGAGTGACGGAGGGAGTGACGCGCGGAGTGAGGGAGGGAGTGACGCGGGGAATGACGAAGGGAGTGAAGGAGGGAGTGACGCGGGGAGTGACGGAGGGAGTGACGGAGGGAGTGACGCGGGGAGTGACGGAGGGAGTGAAGGAGGGAGTGACGGAGGGAGTGACGTGAGGAGTGACGGAGGGAGTGACGCGGGGAATGACGGAGGGAGTGACGGAGGGAGTGACGCGGGGAGTGACGGAGGGAGTGACGCGGGGAATGACGGAGGGAGTGACGGAGGGAGTGACGCGGGGAATGACGGAGGGAGTGACGGAGGGAGTGACGGAGGGAGTGACGGAGGGAGTGACGCGGGGAGTGACGGAGGGAGTGACGGAGGGAGTGACGCGGGGAGTGACGGAGGGAGTGACGGAGGGAGTGACGCGGGGAGTGACGGAGGGTGTGACGGAGGGAGTGACGCGCGGAGTGAGGGAGGGAGTGACGCGGGGAATGACGAAGGGAGTGAAGGAGGGAGTGACGCGGGGAGTGACGGAGGGAGTGACGGGGGGAGTGACGGAGGGAGTGACGGAGGGAGTGACGGAGGGAGTGACGGAGGGAGTGACGGAGGGAGTGACGGATGGAGTGACGCGGGAGTGACGGAGGGAGTGACGCGGGGAATGACAGAGGGAGTGACGGAGGGAGTGACGGAGGGAGTGACGGAGGGAGTGACGCGGGGAGTGACGCGGGGAGTGACGGAGGGAGTGACGCGGGGCGTGGCGGAGGGAGTGACGGAGGGAGTGACGGAGGGAGTGACGGAGGGAGTGACGGAGGGAGTGACGGAGGTAGTGACGCGGGGATTGAGGGAGGGAGTGACGTGGGGAGTGACGGAGTGAGTGACGGAGGGAGTGACGCGGGGAGTGACGGAGGGAGTGACGCGGGGAGTGACGGAGGGAGTGACGGAGGGAGTGACGGAGGGAGTGACGGATGGAGTGACGCGGGGAGTGACGGAGGGAGTGACGCGGGGAGTGACGGAGGGAGTGACGGAGGGAGTGACTGAGGGAGTGACGGGGGGAGTGACGGAGGGAGTGACGCGGGGAATGACGGAGGGAGTGACGCGGGGAGTGACGGAGGGAGTGACGGAGGGAGTGACGGAGGGAGTGACGGAGGGAGTGACGTGGGGAGTGACGGGGGGAGTGACGTGGGAGTGACGCGGGGAGTGACGGAGTGAGTGACGGAGGGAGTGACGGTGGGAGTGACGGCGGGGAGTGACGGAGGGAGTGTCGGAGGGAGTGACGGAGGGAGTGACGGAGGGTGTGACGGAGGGAGTGACGGGGGAGTGACGCGGGGAGTGACGCGGGGAGTGACGCGGGGAGTGACGGAGTGAGTGACGGAGGGAGTGACGGAGTGAGTGACGGAGGGAGTGACGGAGGAAGTGATGGTGGGAGTGACGGTGGGAGTGACGGCGGGGAGTGACGGAGGGAGTGTCGGAGGGAGTGACGGAGGGAGTGACGGAGGGAGTGACGGAGTGAGTGACGGAGTGCGTGACGGAGTGAGTGACGGAGGGAGTGACGGAGGGAGTGACGGAGGGAGTTACGCGGGGAGTGACGGAGTGAGTGACGCGGGGAGTGACGCGGGGAGTGACGGAATGAGTGACGGAGTGAGTGACGCGGGGAATGACGTGGGGAGTGACGCGGGGAGTGACGGAGTGAGTGACGTGGGGAGTGACGCGGGGAGTGACGGAGGGAGTGACGCGGGGAGTGACGCAGGGAGTGACGCGGGGATTGACGCGGGGATTGACGCGGGAAGTGACGCGCGGAGTGACGGAGGGAGTGACGGGGGGAGTGACGCGGGGAGTGACGCAGGGAGTGACGCAGGGAGTGACGGAGGGAGTGACGGAGGGAGTGACGGAGGGAGTGACGTGAGGAGTGACGTGAGGAGTGACGTGAGGAGTGACGGGGGGAGTGACGCGGGGAGTGACGGAGGGTGTGACGGAGGGAGTGACGGAGGGAGTGACGCGCGGAGTGAGGGAGGGAGTGACGCGGGGAATGACGAAGGGAGTGAAGGAGGGAGTGACGCGGGGAGTGACGGAGGGAGTGACGGAGGGAGTGACGCGGGGAGTGACGGAGGGAGTGAAGGAGGGAGTGACGGAGGGAATGACGGATGGAGTGACGCGGGGAGTGACGGAGGGAGTGACGCGGGGAATGACGGAGGGAGTGACGGAGGGAGTGACGCGGGGAATGACGGAGGGAGTGACGGAGGGAGTGACGGAGGGAGTGACGGAGGGAGTGACGCGGGGAGTGACGGAGGGAGTGACGGAGGGAGTGACGCGGGGAGTGACGGAGGGAGTGACGGAGGGAGTGACGCGGGGAGTGACGGAGGGTGTGACGGAGGGAGTGACGGAGGGAGTGACGCGCGGAGTGAGGGAGGGAGTGACGCGGGGAGTGACGGAGGGAGTGACGCGGGGAGTGACGGAGGGAGTGACGGAGGGAGTGACGGAGGGAGTGACGGAGGGAGTGACGGAGGGAGTGACGGATGGAGTGACGCGGGAGTGACGGAGGGAGTGACGCGGGGAATGACAGAGGGAGTGACGGAGGGAGTGACGGAGGGAGTGACGGAGGGAGTGACGCGGGGAGTGACGCGGGGAGTGACGGAGGGAGTGACGCGGGGCGTGGCGGAGGGAGTGACGGAGGGAGTGACGGAGGGAGTGACGGAGGGAGTGACGGAGGGAGTGACGGAGGTAGTGAAGCGGGGATTGAGGGAGGGAGTGACGTGGGGAGTGACGGAGGGAGTGACGCGGGGAGTGACGGAGGGAGTGACGCGGGGAGTGACGGAGGGAGTGACGGAGGGAGTGACGGAGGGAGTGACGGATGGAGTGACGCGGGGAGTGACGGAGGGAGTGACGCGGGGAGTGACGGAGGGAGTGACGGAGGGAGTGACTGAGGGAGTGACGGGGGGAGTGACGGAGGGAGTGACGCGGGGAGTGACGGAGGGAGTGACGGAGGGAGTGACGGTGGGAGTGACGGCGGGGAGTGACGGAGGGAGTGACGGAGGAAGTGACGGAGGAAGTGACGGAGGGAGTGACGGAGGGAGTGACGGAGGGAGTGACGGGGGGAGTGACGTGGGGAGTGACGGAGGGAGTGACGGAGGGAGTGACGGGGGGAGTGACGGGGGGAGTGACGCAGGGAGTGACAGGGGGAGTGACGTGGGGAGTGACGGAGGGAGTGACGGGGGGAGTGACGGGGGGAGTGACGTGGGGAGTGACGGAGGGAGTGATGGAGGGAGTGACGGGGGGAGTGACGCGGGGAGTGACGGGGGGAGTGACGGAGGGAGTGACGGGGGGAGTGACGGGGGGAGTGACGCGGGGAGTGACGGAGGGAGTGATGGAGGGAGTGACGGGGGGAGTGACGGGGGGAGTGACGGGGGGAGTGACGGAGGGAGTGACGGGGGGAGTGACGGGGGGAGTGACGGGGGGAGTGACGGGGGGAGTGACGGAGGGAGTGACGGAGGGAGTGACGGAGGGAGTGACGGAGGGAGTGACGCGGGGAGTGACGGGGGGAGTGACGGAGGGAGTGACGGAGGGAGTGACGGAGGGAGTGACGGAGGGAGTGACGGAGGGAGTGACGGAGGGAGTGACGGAGGGAGTGACGGGGGGAGTGACGTGGGGAGTGACGGAGGGAGTGACGGAGGGAGTGACGGGGGGAGTGACGGGGGGAGTGACGGGGGGAGTGACGGGGGGAGTGACGGAGGGAGTGACGGAGGGAGTGACGGAGGGAGTGACGGAGGGAGTGACGGAGGGAGTGACGGAGGGAGTGACGGAGGGAGTGACGGAGGGAGTGACGGGGGGAGTGACGGCGGGGAGTGACGGAGGGAGTGACGGAGGGAGTGACGGAGGGAGTGACGTGGGGAGTGACGTGGGGAGTGACGGAGGGAGTGACGGGGGGAGTGACGGGGGGAGTGACGTGGGGAGTGACGGAGGGAGTGATGGAGGGAGTGACGGGGGGAGTGACGGGGGGAGTGACGGCGGGGAGTGACGGAGGGAGTGACGGGGGGAGTGACGGGGGGAGTGACGGTACCTCATTAGCTCGGCCCACAATGTGCCACGAGCAGGTTATTCCTGTCGGATATTCCTTCTCGGGCCAGTTTGGGGTTTTGAACGATCCCTGAGGTTTCACCAACTTGCCGCCGCAGAACTGACTCTCTGAAACGCAGAAATAGCAAATTAAAGTTTGACCTTGGCCGTCTCTGCGGACACTCCCTCCCCAGCTGCCTCCTGCGTCCTGTACCTTTGTCTGGAGGCAGTCCCGCCGTGTAGACAGCCAGGAACCCCTTCCCAGCAGAAGAGTCATCCGAGGCCATCTCGATCAGCATGGTGTTGCTCGTCGACATGACGGCTCCCGGACGGAAGGTCCCACAGAAACGGCCCAGCCGCTCGGATGATGCGGAATTCCCGTTGTAAACACTGACGTGGTCGTAACGGCAAATTGGATCTGTCTCCAGATCCATGTGTCGGAAAGAGAGGATTACAACACGGCCAGGAGGCACCTAGAAAACATAACACATCCCAACTTAACCAGACGTCCAAACACGGACTTCCAAACTCAACCCCCCCCACACACACCTCCCAGAAAACACTGACTCTCACTGGGGTACGGGTCCCGCACACACACTGACTCTCACTGGGGTACGGGTCCCGCACACACACTGACTCTCACTGGGGTACGGGTCCCACACACACTGACACTCACTGGGGTACGGGTCCCACACACTGACTCTCACTGGGGTACGGGTCCCACACACACTGACTCTCACTGGGGTACGGGTCCCACACACACTGACTCTCACTGGGGTACGGGTCCCACACACACTGACTCTCACTGGGGTACGGGTCCCACACACACTGACTCTCACTGGGGTACGGGTCCCACACACACTGACTCTCACTGGGGTATGTGACCCACACATACTGACTCTCACTGGGGTACGGGTCCCACACACACTGACTCTCACTGGGGTATGTGACCCACACATACTGACTCTCACTGGGGTACGGGTCCCACACACACTGACTCTCACTGGGGTACAGGTCCCACACACACTGACTCTCACTGGGGTACGGGTCCCACACACACTGACTCTCACTGGGGTACGGGTCCCACACACACTGACTCTCACTGGGGTATGGGTTCCACACACACTGACTCTCACTGGGGTACGGGCCCCACACACACTGACTCTCACTGGGGTACGGGTCCCACACACACTGACTCTCACTGGGGTACGGGTCCCACACACACTGACTCTCACTGGGGTACGGGTCCCACACACACTGACTCTCACTGGGGTACGGGTCCCACACACACTGACTCTCACTGGGGTACGGGTCCCACACACACTGACTCTCACTGGGGTATGGGTTCCACACACACTGACTCTCACTGGGGTACGGGTCCCACACACACTGACTCTCACTGGGGTACGGGCCCCACACACACTGACTCTCACTGGGGTACGGGTCCCACACACACTGACTCTCACTGGGGTACGGGTCCCACACACACTGACTCTCACTGGGGTACGGGTCTCACACACACTGACTCTCACTGGGGTACGGGTCCCACACACACTGACTCTCACTGGGGTCCGGGTCCCACACACACTGACTCTCACTGGGGTACGGGTCCCACACACACTGACTCTCACTGGGGTACGGGTCCCACACACACTGACTCTCACTGGGGTATGGGTCCCACACACACTGACTCTCACTGGGGTACAGGTCCCACACACACTGACTCTCACTGGGGTACAGGTCCCACACACACTGACTCTCACTGGGGTACGGGTCCCACACACACTGACTCTCACTGGGGTACGGGTCCCACACACACTGACTCTCACTGGGGTACGGGTCCCACACACACTGACTCTCCCTGGGGTACGGGTCCCACACACACTTACTCTCACTGAGGTACGGGTCCGACACACACTGACTCTCACTGGGGTACGGGTCCCACACACACTGACTCACTGGGGTACGGGTCCCACACACACTGACTCTCACTGGGGTACGGGTCCCACACACACTGACTCTCACCGGGGTACGGGTCCCACACACACTGACTCTCACTGGGGTATGGGTCCCAGACACACTGACTCTCACTGGGGTACGGGTCCCACACACACTGACTCTCACTGGGGTATGGGTCCCACACACACTGACTCTCACTGGGGTACGGGTCCCACACACACTGACTCTCACTGGGTTACGGGTCCCACACACACTGACTCTCACTGGGGTACGGGTCCCACACACACTGACTCTCACTGGGGTACGGGTCCCACACACACTGACTCTCACTGGGGTACGGGTCCCACACACACTGGCTCTCACTGGGGTACGGGTCCCACACACACTGACTCTCACTGGGGTACGGGACCCACACACACTGACTCTCACTGGGGTACGGGTCCCACACACACTGACTCTCACTGGGGTACGGGTCTCACACACACTGACTCTCACTGGGGTACAGGTCCCACACACACTGACTCTCACTGGGGTACGGGTCCCACACACACTGACTCTCACTGGGGTACAGGTCCCACACACTGACTCTCACTGGGGTACGGGTCCCACACACACTGACTCTCACAGGGATACGGGTCCCACACACACTGACTCTCACTGGGGTACGGGTCCCACACACACTGACTCTCACCGGGGTACGGCTCCCACACACACAGACTCTCACCGGGGTACGGGTCCCACACACACTGACTCTCACTGGGGTACGGGTCCCACACACACTGACTCTCACTGGGGTACGGGTCCCACACACACTGACTCTCACTGTGGTACGGCTCCCACACACACTGACTCTCACTGGGGTACGGGTCCGACACACACTGACACTCACTGGGGTACGGGTCCCACACACACTGACTCTCACTGGGGTACGGGTCCCACACACACTGACTCTCACTGGGGTACGGGTCCCACACACACTGACTCTCACTGGGGTACGGGTCCCACACACACTGACTCTCACTGGGGTACGGGTCTCACACACACTGACTCTCACTGGGGTACGGGTCCCACACACACACACTGACTCTCACTGGGGTACGGGTCCCACACACACTGACTCTCACTGGGGTACGGGTCCCACACACACTGACTCTCACTGGGGTATGGGTCCCACACACACTGACTCTCACTGGGGTAGGGGTCCCACACACACTGACTCTCACTGGGGTACGGGTCCCACACACACTGACTCTCACTGGGGTACGGGTCCCACACACACTGACTCTCACTGGGGTACGGGTCCCACACACACTGACTCTCACTGGGGTACGGGTCCCACACACACTGACTCTCACTGGGGTACGGGTCCCACACAAACTGACTCTCACTGGGATACGGGTCCCACACACACTGACTCTCACTGGGGTACGGGTCCCAGACACACTGACTCTCACTGGGGTACGGGTCCCACACACACTGACTCTCACTGGGGTACGGCTCCCACACACACAGACTCTCACCGGGGTACGGGTCCCACACACCCTGACTCTCACTGGGGTACGGGTCCCACACACACTGACTCTCACTGGGGTACGGGTCCCACACACACTGACTCTCACTGGGGTAGGGGTCCCACACACACTGACTCTCACTGGGGTACGGGTTCCACACACACTGACTCTCACTGGGGTAGGGGTCCCACACACTAACCGTGATGCTCCATGTGCAGTTTTTGTTGGATGGATATTGTGCAGGGAATCCCTCGCTCGCGATGTATCCCTGCTCGCCCAGGATTTGTCCTCCACAGGGGAAAGTCGGCCTGGGATAAAAACACAGAAAGGACAAATTTCATCACCCTTGAAAATAGTGCCCCCTGACCAGAGAGCAACAGATTAATACACCCCTCGCACACTCAGCCCTCACACACTCACCACTCGCACGCTCACCACTCGCACTCTCGCTACTCGCATACTCAGCCCGCGTACACTCAGCCCTCGCACACTCATCTCTCACCCACTCAGTCCTTGCACACTCACCCCTCGCATGGTCAGCCCCTGCATGCTCGGCCCTTGCACACTCAGACCGCGCACTCGCCCCCGCACACTCAGCCCTTGCACACTCAGCCCTTTCACTCTGAGACCTCACACACAGCCCTTACACACTCCACCCTCGCACACTCAGCCCTTGCCAACTCAGTCCTTGTACACTCCACCTTTGAACTCACACCGCACACTTACACCTCGCAGATTCAAACCTTACACTCCACCCTCGCAACTTCCGCCCTAGCACACTCCGCCCTCGCGCACACAGCCTTGCACACTCAGTCCTTGCACACTCAGCACTCACGCCCTCAGCCATTGCACGTTTAGTCCTTGCACACTCTGCCCTTGCACATTGAGCCCTTGCACCCTCAGCCCTTACACACTCACACATCACAAACTCTCACCTCAAATGCCCTTACCTCACACACTCCACCCTTGCAACCTCAGCCCTTGCACACTCAGCCCTTGCACACTCAGCCTTCGTACACAACTCGCACCCTCAGCTCTTGCACCCTTAGCCCTCACATACTCACACCTCACACACCCACACCTCATACACTCACACCTCACACACTCACGCTTTGTACACTCATGCCTCACACCCTCGCCCGTGCACACCTACACTTTGTATGCTAAGTTCTCACACACTCACACTGCGCACACTTAACCCTCACACACTCATGCCTCGCACACTCGGTCCTCACACACATGCCTCGCTCACTCACACCTTGCACAATCACACCATACACACTCATGCCTTGTACACCCAGTCCTTGCACACTCACTCCTTACACATTCATGCTGCGTACACTCATCTGATGCTAACTCATGCTTTGCATTTTCACCCCTTGCACTCCTACTCATTACACTCTCTCCTCACACATTCAGTCTGCACACACTCACTGCTTGCACATTCATGCCATGCACACTCGCTCATCACACACTCCCATTACACACATTTCTGTTACAAGTTCACTCACATTACACTCACTCCTGCCACAAAAACTCACTCACATTACACACTCATTTCCATTACACTCCACTTCATTACACACTCACTCCTGTTACACACTAAATGCTGGCACAGTCACTCACTCCTGCCACAATCACTCACACGCTCACACCCATTGCAATAACTCGCTCCTGTTACACATTCACTCCCATCACGCACTCATTCCTGCTACAATAACTCACTCCCATTACACGCTCACTCCCATTACACTCACTCATGTTACGTGCTCTCACCAATACAATAATTCACTCCTGTTACAAACTCAATCCTGCTACAATCACACATGTTACAGACTCACTCCCATTACACATTCACTCCTGCCACAATCACTTACTCCTATTACACATTCACACCTGTTAGAATCACCCACACTAGTTATACACTCACTCTATCACACTCTCACTCTTGTTACAATAACTCACTCCTGTAACACACTCACAGCCAATACAATAACTCACACCTGGTATACACTCACTTCCATTTCACTCTATACTGTTACACACTCACTCCCATCACACACTCACTTCTGCCACAATCACTTATTCCTGTTACATGCTCACTTCTGTTACACACTGAATTCTGGCACAATCATTCACTCCTGTTACAATCTCTCATTCCTGGTATGCGCACACTCCTTCCACAATCACTTACTCCTGTTACAAACTCACTCCTGTTGCACACTCACCCTTGTCACACACTCACTGCTATTACATATTCACTCCTGCCACACACTCACTCCTGTTATACACTCACTCCAGTTACACACTCACTACGGTCACACACTCATTCCTGTCACACACACACACTCATGTCAAAATCACTCATTCCTGATCCAGATACACTCCTATTACACACTCACTCCTGTCACAATCAATCACTCATGTTACACACTCACTCCTGTCACAATAACTCACTTGTGATACGCATACTCATGTTACACACTCACTCCTGTCACAATCACTCACTCTTGTTACACAATCACTCCCTCGTGTTACACACACTTATGTTACATACTCACCACTGTCACAATCACCCACTTGTGTTACACACACTCATATTACGTACTCACTACTGTCACAATCACTCATGTGTGTTGCACACACTCATATTACACACTCACCCGTGTCACAATCACTCACTTTGGGTACACACTCATGTTACACACTCACTCCTGTCACAATCACTCACTTGTGTTACACACTCATATTACACACTCACTCCTGTCACAATCACTCACTTGTGATACACACACTCATATTACACACTCACTCCTGTCATAATCACTCACTTTGGTTACACACTCACTCCTGTCACAATAACTCACTTGTGTTACATACACTCATGTTACACACTCTCTCTTGTCACAATCAGATATGTGTTACACACTCATGTTACACACTCACTCCTGTCACAATCACTCACTCTTGTTACAATCACTCACGCATGTTACACAATCACTCCTGCCACAATCGCTCACTCGTGTAACACACACTCATGTTACACACTCACTCCTGTCATAAACACTCACTCGTGTTACACACTCTTGTTACATGCTTACTCCTGTCACAATCACTCACTCCTGTTACACACTCACTCCAGTCACAATCACTCGCTCGTTATACACTCACTCCTGTTACACACTTACTCCTGCCACAATCACTCACTCCTGTTACACACTCACTCCTGTAACAATCACTCACTCGGTAGACACTCACTCCTGTTACACACTTACTCCTGCCACAATCACTCACTCCTGTTACACGCTCACTCCAGTCATAATCACCCGCTCGTTATACACTCACTCCTGTTACACACTTACTCCTGCCACAATCACTCACTCCTGTTACACACTCACTCCTGTCACAATAACTCACTTGTGTTACATACACTCATGTTACACACTCTCTCTTGTCACAATCATATATGTGTTACACACCCATGTTACACACTCACTCCTGTCACAATCACTCACTCTTGTTACAATCACTCACGCATGTTACACAATCACTCCTGCCACAATCGCTCACTCGTGTAACACACACTCATGTTACACACTCACTCCTGTCATAAACACTCACTCGTGTTACACACTCTTGTTACATGCTTACTCCTGTCACAATCACTCACTCCTGTTACACACTCACTCCAGTCACAATCACTCACTCGTTATACACTCACTCATGTTACACACTTACTCCTGCCACAATCACTCACTCCTGTTACACACTCACTCCTGTAACAATCACTCACTCGGTAGACACTCACTCCTGTTACACACTTACTCCTGCCACAATCACTCACTCCTGTTACACGCTCACTCCAGTCATAATCACCCGCTCGTTATACACTCACTCCTGTTACACACTTACTCCTGCCACAATCACTCACTCCTGTTACACACTCACTCCTGTCACAATCACTCACTCGTTAGACACTCGCTCCAGTTACACACTCACTCCTGTCATAAACACTCACTCGTTAGACACTCACTCCTGTTACACACTTACTCCTGCCACAATCACTCACTCCTGTTACACACTCACTCCAGTCATAATCACTCACTCGTTAGACACTCACTCCTGTTACACACTTACTCCTGCCACAATCACTCACTCCTGTTACACACTCACTCCAGTCATAATCACTCACTCGTTATACACTCACTCCTGTTACACACTTACTCCTGCCACAATCACTCACTCCTGTTACACTCACTCCTGTCAGAATCACTCACTCGTTAGACACTCACTCCTGTTACACACTTACTCCTGCCACAATCACTCACTCCTGTTACACACTCACTCCAGTCATAATCACTCACTCGTTAGACACTCACTCCTGTTACACACTTACTCCTGCCACAATCACTCACTCCTGTTACACACTCACTCCAGTCATAATCACTCACTCGTTAGACACTCACTCCTGTTACACACTTACTCCTGCCATAATCACTCACTCCTGTTACACTCACTCCAGTCATAATCACTCACTCGTTATACACTCACTCCTGTTACACACTTACTCCTGCCACAATCACTCACTCCTGTTACACACTCACTCCAGTCACAATCACTCACTCGTTAGACACTCGCTCCTGTTACACACTCACTCCTGTCACAATCACTCACTCGTTAGACACTCACTCCTGTTACACACTTACTCCTGCCACAATCACTCACTCCTGTTACACACTCACTCCAGTCATAATCACTCACTCGTTAGACACTCACTCCTGTTACACACTTACTCCTGCCATAATCACTCACTCCTGTTACACTCACTCCAGTCATAATCACTCACTCGTTATACACTCACTCCTGTTACACACTTACTCCTGCCACAATCACTCACTCCTGTTACACACTCACTCCAGTCACAATCACTCACTCGTTAGACACTCGCTCCTGTTACACACTCACTCCTGTCACAATCACTCACTCGTTAGACACTCGCTCCTGTTACACACTTACTCCTGCCACAATCACTCACTCCTGTTACACACTCACTCCAGTCACAATCACTCACTCGTTAGACACTCACTCCTGTTACACACTTACTCCTGCCACAATCACTCACTCCTGTTACACACTCACTCCAGTCACAATCACTCACTCGTTAGACACTCACTCCTGTTACACACTTACTCCTGCCACAATCACTCACTCCTGTTACACACTCACTCCAGTCATAATCACTCACTCGTTAGACACTCACTCCTGTTGCACACTTACTCCTGCCATAATCACTCACTCCTGTTACACTCACTCCAGTCATAATCACTCACTCGTTATACACTCACTCCTGTTACACACTTACTCCTGCCACAATCACTCACTCCTGTTACACACTCACTCCAGTCACAATCACTCACTCGTTAGACACTCGCTCCTGTTACACACTCACTCCTGTCACAATCACTCACTCGTTAGACACTCACTCCTGTTACACACTTACTCCTGCCACAATCACTCACTCCTGTTACACACTCACTCCAGTCATAATCACTCACTCGTTAGACACTCACTCCTGTTACACACTTACTCCTGCCATAATCACTCACTCCTGTTACACTCACTCCAGTCATAATCACTCACTCGTTATACACTCACTCCTGTTACACACTTACTCCTGCCACAATCACTCACTCGTTACACACTCACTCCAGTCACAATCACTCACTCGTTAGACACTCGCTCCTGTTACACACTCACTCCTGTCACAATCACTCGCTCGTTATACACTCGCTCCTGTTACACACTCACTCCTGTCATAAACACTCACTCGTTAGACACTCGCTCCTGTTACACACTCACTCCTGTCACAATCACTCCCTCCTGTTACACGCTCACTCCTGGAAGACCAAATCAATGGTTTTTAGTCTGATCGGGTGAGATGGGTAACAGGGTGAGGAGTTGGTTGAAGACTCCTGCCCAGTAAACAGGGCGTGGCAGAGACTCAGAGCCCCGGGACGAGGACACCATCGCGTCTCCCCCCCCCCCCCCCCCCCCTCCCCGCCAAGAACGCTCCCGGAGCTGGTAAACCGCAAAGTCAGACGTGTCCTGTGGGTGATCGCGACCTAACCACGGGCTCCGGTCGCCCAACCAGTTCAGGGTTGGCGCAGGTACAGGCTGCCGGGCGGGAGGATGTTTCGGGCAGAGTTTCTATTCGAAAGGGTGGCTCGATCCTACCTGGTGGTATTCACCTCCTGTTGGCATTTGACCAGGGCTGGAATCAGGAGGGCGGCGAGCGGTAAGAACAGTCCCATCTTCCTCGCCGTCTGCTCGAACTGCGAATGGGGGGCTGGACCTCGCCTGGCCTGAATACCAGTCACTCCTTCCAACCGAGAGCCCTCAATTGCTCCCAGATGCTGCGGTTTTCAGACCCGCCCCCACCTCCTCCAAACGGCCGCCAACGCACACATTCTCAGGAATTTCTCCCAGCTGAACTTCGAGTCGTTCAGTCTGCTGCTTGGTCTGTGTGTGGCCCGAGATTGTAAGACAGGGGAGGAGGGGGGGGGGGGGGGGGGGGGGGCTGAGGAGAGGGTTATCAGGAAGGGCAGCTGGTAACCCGAGCTCCATATCCTGGGGGTGGGGTGAGCCCGACAAGAAAGACTGAGCGAGGAGGTGGACGTCAGTCCCAATACCCCCAGGCAATGAAAAGAAGACAACAACATCAGACACACAAGGAGCGAACTCACACTCTCTTTCCAAACAAACCCTCGGGAGGCCACCACATTTTCCAAACTTGGCAGGAAAATCAGGCAACATTTCTTGATTTAATGATTTGCCGGTTTAGCACACTGGGCTAAATCGCTGGCTTTTAAAGCAGACCAAGGCAGGCCAGCAGCACGGTTCAATTCCCGTAACAGCCTCCCTGAACAGGCGCCGGAATGTGGCGACTAGGGGCTTTTCACAGTAACTTCATTGAAGCCGACTCGTGACAATAAGCGATTTTCATTTCATTATTTCTCTGACCAATATCAGGGCTGCAGCGGGTTTCTGCAGCTCAAACCCCGCAAAGTGGTGTCGTGGCGAAATAATCATGTCTCAACTTACCAGGCTCCCTCCCCTCTCCAGAGATTGTAATCCAAGAATTCTTGGACGCCCCTCATGAGGTATTCCCGCGGCGCCTTCCATTTCCCTGCACAAGCGCCTTCGCGTTCTCCCTCCCCAAACTGTGGACACGTACCCCAGATGTGCCCCCCCCCCCCCAGCTGCCTGGAGAGCCGAAGATAAACACGCCACATCCCCCACACAGAAAGACTGCGTCCAGCACCTTGCAAAACATTCTTGTCCCTCTGCTGCCTTGGACTTTGTAAGTGGAGTCACAGATGTTTACAGCACAGGAACAGGCCCTTCGGCCCAGCTAGTCCATGCTGCCCACATTTGACCCCTCTATATCCACCCTGCCCATGTTACAGTCTACCTGCTTTTCAAAGGAAAGCCTCTGCCACTGCCTCTGGCAGCTCGTTCCAGATACTCACCGCCCTCTGTGGGAAGAAATGTCCCCTCTGGTCTCTCTTGTATCTCTCCCCTCTCACCTTAAACCTCTGCCCTCTAGTTCTACACTCCTCTCCCTTCGGGAAAAGATGCCGACTATCTACCTTATCGATGCTGCTCATTATTTTATAGACCTCTATAAGATCACCCCTGAGCCTCCGACGCTCCAGGGTGAAAGTCCCAGCCTATCCAGCCTCTCCTTATAACTCAGACCATCAAGTCCCGGGAGCATCCTCGTCAATCTCTTCTGCACTCTTTCTAGTTTAACAATATCCTTCCTGGAATAGGGTGACCAGAACTGAACACAGTATTCCATGTGTGGCCTTACCAATGTCTTGTACAACTTCAACAAGGCGTCCCAACTCCTGTATTCAATATTCTGACCAATGAAACCTCGCCTTCTTCACCACCCTGTCCACCTGCGACTCCACCTTCAAGGGGCTATGAACCTGCACCCCCAGATCTCTTTGTTCTGTAACTCTCCCCAAGAAGAGACAGAGCAGAAGGCGGTAGATTGCGATGAACCTTTATCAATCTCTGGTTGGGCGTGTTGGGTCCAATTCTGGGCTCCAGCGCTCAAGGAAGGATGTGGAGGCCTGGGCGGGGTTGTGGAGGGCATTTACTAGATTGGGACAAGGGGTGAGGAACTTCAGTTAATCCTTTTAATTCTTACAGGGGATATAGGTGTCACGCTGCGGCCAGCATTTATAACCCATCCCTAATTACCCTTTGGAAATGACCGAGACTCCCACACGGAATGCTGCCTGCCCAGTGCCAGGCTGAGGGACATCTTTAACTGCTTTGAAAGGATATTGGAGGGGGAGGGGGAGGATCCAGTTGTTGTTGGTCCACGTTGGGACGAACATCACAGGCAAGACTCGGAAAGCGGACCTGTTGGGGGATTAACAGCAACTAGGAACAAAATTGAAAAAACTGGTCCTCGAGGGTTAATGTCTCTGGGTTACTACCCGAGCCACGTGCAAATTGGGAAAGGGATGAGAGAATTAGGGAGAGGGGGTTGCATTTCCTGGGCATTGGCACCAGTTTTGGGCAGTGGGGGGGGGGGGGTCTGTACCGTTGGGACGGGCTCCACCTGAACCCATCTGGGACCAGTGTCCTAGCGGAAAGGAATAGGGTGGTCACGGGGACTTTAAACTAGCAAGTGGGGGGGGGGTGACTCCATACCGGGCGGAGAGGCAGGAACCCAACTTCAGCAACTGCGAGCGATGGAAAAACAACAGGAAGTTCACCGGTTAAAACAAAACTGAAAAACAATAAGCCAGCCAAGATCACATCAGTGCTGAGGGACGGTCAGGGGGGAACAGTGCAATGAAGAGTTTTACAGACTAATGCACCGAGTGTGAGGGGTAACCTCGATCAGCTACAGGCACTAACACAGATTGGAGATTATAGAAAAGAACAAGGAACAAGACAGCACAGGGACAGGCCCTTCGGCCCTCCAAGCCTGTTCCGGTCGTGATACCAGCCTTGGCCAAAACCCTCAGCATTTCCTTGTGCCGTATCCCTCCATACCCGTCCTGTCCATGTGTTTGTCGAGATGCCTTTTGAACGCCGTTAATGTATCTGCTTCCACAACCTCCCCTGGCAACGCGTTCCAGACACTCACCACCCTCTGTGTAAAAACCTGCCTCGCACATCTCCTCTAAACCTTGCCCCACGGACCTTAAACCTGTGACTGACCCCTCCACCCTGGGAAAGAGTGCCTGCCCATTCACTCTATCCATGCCCCTCATCATCTTGTAGACCTCTATCGGTCACCCCTCAACCTCCGTCTTTCTAATGAAAACAATCCGAGTCTATTCAGCCACTCCGCATAGCTCACAATCTCCAGACCCGGCAACATCCTGGTAAACCTCCTCCGCACCCTCTCCAAAGCCTCCACATCCTTCTGGTAGTGTGGCGACCAGAATTGTGCACAATATTCCCAGTGCGGCCTTACCGAGGTTCTATACAACTGCAGCATGACTTGCCCGTTTTTATACTCGATGCCCCGTCCAATGAAGGCAAACATTCCGTCCGCTTTCTGACTACCTTGTCCACTTGTGTTGCCACCTTCAAAGATCTGTGGACCTGCACACCCAGATCTCCCTGACTTTCTATATTCCCCAGAGTTTTCCCACTTACGGTATATTTCCCCTCGATGTTAGACCGATCAAAATGCAGTAACTCACATTTGTCCGGATTAAACTCCATTTGCCATTTCTCTGCCCAAGTCTCCAACCTATCCATGTCCTGCTGTATCCTCTGACAATCCTCAACACTACCTGCTTCTCCGCTAACCTTGGTGTCATCCACAAACTTACTGATCAGACCAGCATGGATCCCTGTGGAACACCACTAGTCACAACCTTCCATTCAGATAAATACTCTTCTACTGCTACCCTTTGCCCTCTGTCACCGAGCCAGTTCTGTATCCATCTTACCGCCTCACCTCTGATCCCGTGTGACTTCACCTTTTGTACCAGTCTGCCATGGGGTACCTTGTCAAAGGCCTTACTGAAGTCCATGTGAACAACATCCACCACCCTCACCTCATCAATCACCTTTGTCACCTCCTCAAAAACCTTGATCGTTAGTGGGGCATGACCTCCCCTTCACAAAACCATGCTGTCTATCGCTAATGACTCCATTTGTTTCCAAATGGGTATAAATCCTGTCCCTGAGAATTCTCTCCAATAATTTATCTACAGCCGACGTGAGGCTCACTGGCCTACAGTTTCCAGGATTATCCCTGCTGCCTTTCTTAAACAGCGGTACCACATTATCTGTTCTTCAGTCCTCTGGGATCTCCCCTGTAGCCAATAATGCTGGTTTAGCACAGGGCTAAATCGCTGGCTTTGAAAGCAGACCAAGGCAGGCCAGCAGCACGGTTCAATTCCCGTACCAGTCTCCCCGAACATAGAACATAGAACGATACAGCGCAGTACAGGCCCTTCGGCCCACGATGTTGCACCGAAACAAAAGCCATCTAACCTACACTATGCCATTATCATCCATATGTTTATCCAATAAACTTTTAAATGCCCCCAATGTTGGCGAGTTCACTACTGTTGCAGGTAGGGCATTCCACGGCCTCACTACTCTTTGCGTAAAGAACCTACCTCTGACCTCTGTCCTATATCTATTACCCCTCAGTTTAAAGCTATGTCCCCTCATGCCAGCCTTTTCCATCCGCGGGAGAAGGCTCTCACTGTCCACCCTATCTAACCCCCTGATCATTTTGTATGCCTCTATTAAGTCTCCTCTTAACCTTCTTCTCTCCAACGAAAACAACCTCAAGTCCATCAGCCTTTCCTCATAAGATTTTCCCTCCATACCAGGCAACATCCTGGTAAATCTCCTCTGCACCCGCTCCAAAGCCTCCATGTCCTTCCTATAATGCGGTGACCAGAACTGTACGCAATACTCCAAATGCGGCCGTACCAGAGTTCTGTACAGCTGCAACATGACCTCATGACTCCGGAACTCAATCCCTCTACCAATAAAGGCCAACACTCCATAGGCCTTCTTCACAACCCTATCAACCTGGGTGGCAACTTTCAGGGATCTATGTACATGGACATCTAGATCCCTCTGCTCATCCACACTTTCAAGAACTTTACCATTAGCCAAATATTCCGCATTCCTGTTATTCCTTCCAAAGTGAATCACCTCACACTTCTCTACATTAAACTCCATTTGCCACCTCTCAGCCCAGCTCTGCAGCTTATCTATATCCCTCTGTAACCTGCTACATCCTTCCACACTATCGACAACACCACCGACTTTAGTATCGTCTGCAAATTTACTCACCCACCCTTCTGCGCCTTCCTCTAGGTCATTGATAAAAATGACAAACAGCAACGGCTCCAGAACAGATCCTTGTGGTACGCCACTTGTAACTGAACTCCATTCTGAACATTTCCCATCAACCACCACCCTCTGTCTTCTTTCAGCTAGCCAATTTCTGATCCACATCTCAAAATCACCCTCAATCCCCAGCCTCCGTATTTTCTGCAATAGCCTACCGTGGGGAACCTTATCAAACGCTTTGCTGAAATCCATATACACCACATCAACTGCTCTACCCTCGTCTACCTGTTCAGTCACCTTCTCAAAGAACTCGATAAGGTTTGTGAGGCATGACCTACCCTTCACAAAGCCATGCTGACTATCCCTGATCATATTATTCCTATCTAGATGATTATAAATCTTGTCTCTTATAATCCCCTCCAAGACTTTACCCACTACAGACGTGAGGCTCACCGGTCTATAGTTGCCGGGGTTGTCTCTGCTCCCCTTTTTGAACAAAGGGACCACATTTGCTATCCTCCAGTCCTCTGGCACTATTCCTGTAGCCAATGATGACATAAAAATCAAAGCCAAAGGTCCAGCAATCTCTTCTCTGGCCTCCCATAGAATCCTAGGATAAATCCCATCAGGCCCCGGGGACTTATCTATTTTCAGCCTGAACAGGCACCGGAATGTGGCGACTAGGGGCTTTTCAAAGTAACTTCATTTGAAGCCTACTTGTGACCATAAGCGATTTTCATTTCATTTCATTTCATGAGGATACATAGATGTCAGTCAAGCCCCACCAATTTCCTCCCTTGCTTCCCTCAGTATTCTGGGATAAATCCCATCTGGCCCAGGAGACCTATCTACCCGAATGTATTTTAAAAGACCCAATACCTCCTCCTTTTCGATGTTAACATGATCCAGACAGTCCACGCATCCTACCCAAGACTCATCTTGCACAAGTTCCCCCACGGAACACGCCCGCCCGCTGATCAGTGAGCCCCGATCGCGGGCAGGCCGCCGTGAGGGCCACCCCCGGGGTTGGATCCCCCTGCGGCGCCCCCCCCCCCCCCAAGGACCGCCCCCCCGCCGACTTACCTGCCAAGTCCCGCTGTGCGTGAGGTGAGTAAGTCACGCCGGTGGGACTGGTCAACGGCCCCCGACCGGCGCGGCGGGAATCCCACCCCCGCCCGACAAACGGCGCCGGAGAATAGGGCAGCCGGCGTCCGGGTGGGATTCGCGCCGCTCCCCCGGGAATTCTCCCGCCCGGCAGGGGGGTCGGACAATTCTGCCCCATATCTAGGAGCCAGAGAGAGAAAGGGAATCTGACTGACGCCATGACGATGGGCACGGGGGACCCGTTCCGAACAATCCTCAGCTTCTCACAGACAACTCTGACCCTGGGGCTCCGAGACGGAGGGAGGGTCAGGCTACCAGAGGGGGCTGCTTTTAGGGTAGGGGGTCAGGTTAGAGGGGCTTTAGGGGACGGGCATTCTTCGGCTCTGGGCTACAGTCCGGATCTGAAATATTTCCGGTGAAATTGACCAGGGTATCAAACTATTCACATGGAATTAATCACAGGCTGGTTCCTGAGACCAATAATATTCATGGAAAACTAATGATTTCAAAAAAGTAAAGAGTTTTTTTATTCAAATTCTCTGTTCCGTCACAGTGATCAATAATTCAAGGGGTTCAGGAATGAAACGATTCACTTCCGCCGCCGGAGGTTGGTCCTTTTCTTGTCTTTCTTCCTCCGGTTATTGTCCAGGATTTCCTCGGCAGCTGTGGTCAGGGGTTCACTGGGGGGCAGCGGGGTCGGAACCTGCTGTCTGTTCATCACCGGGTTAGCTTTGTACACCAGGTGGAAGAGGAAAGCGTTAGAGTACCTGAGAGAGAGAGACAGCGTTAGAGCGGGGAGGCTAACCGAGAGATTCACCCTGTACCTAACCCCGTGCTGTACCTGTCCTGGGAGTGTTTGATGGGGACAGTGTAGAGGGAGCTTTACTCTGTATCTAACCCCGTGCTGTACCTGCCTGGGAGTGTTTGATCGGGACAGTGTAGAGGGAGCTTTACCCTGTATCTAACCCCGTGCTGTACCTGTCCTGGGAGCGTTTGATGGGGACAGTGTAGAGGGAGATTTACTCTGTATCTAACCCCGTGCTGTAACTGTCCTGGGAGTGTTTGATGGGGACAGTGTAGAGGAAGCTTTACTCTGTATCTAACCCCGTGCTGTAACTGTCCTGGGAGTGTTTGATGGGGACAGTGTAGAGGAAGCTTTACTCTGTATCTAACCCTGTGCTGTACCTGTCCTGGGACTGTTTGATGGAGACAGTGTAGAGGGAGCTTTACTCTGTATCTAACCCCGTGCTGTACCTGTCCTGGGAGCGTTTGATGGGGACAGTGTAGAGGAAGCTTTACTCTGTATCTAACCCTGTGCTGTACCTGTCCTGGGACTGTTTGATGGAGACAGTGTAGAGGGAGCTTTACTCTGTATCTAACCCCGTGCTGTACCTGTCCTGGGAGCGTTTGATGGGGACAGTGTAGAGGAAGCTTTACTCTGCATCTAACCCTGTGCTGTACCTGTCCTGGGACTGTTTGATGGAGACAGTGTAGAGGGAGCTTTATTCTGTATCTAACCCCGTGCTGTACCTGTCCTGGGAGCGTTTGATGGGGACAGTGTAGGGGGAGCTTTACTCTGTATCTAACACCGTGCTGTACCTGTCCTGGGAGCGTTTGATGGGGACAGTGTAGAGGGAGCTTTACTCTGTATCTAACCCCGTGCTGTACCTGTCCTGGGAGCGTTTGATGGGGACCGTGTAGAGGGAGCTTTACTCTGTATCTAACCCCGTGCTGTACCTGTCCTGGGAGTGTTTGATAGGGACTGTGTAGATGGAGCTTTACTCTGTATCTAACCCCGTGCTGTACCTGTCCTGGGAGTGTTTGATGGGGACAGTGTAGAGGGAGCTTTACACTGTATCTAACCCCGTGCTGTACCTGTCCTGGGAGTGTTTGATGGGGACAGTGTAGAGGGAGCTTTACAGTGTATCGAACCCCATGCTGTACCTGTCCTGGGAGTGTTTGATGGGGACAGTGTAGAGGGAGCTTTACTCTGTATGTAACCCCGTGCTGTACCTGTCCTGGGAGTGTTTGATGGGGACAGTGTAGAGGGAGCTTTTGACGGGTACAGTGTAGAGGGAGGGTTTGATGGGGAAAGTGTGGAGGGAGGGTTTGACGGGAACAGTGCCGCTAATATATTCATGTTTGGAAACATCAGATGCAAAGAATTAATCGCAGAATTTCAAATCCATAGAAAGGAGATTCTATCCACACAATCACTCCCTCGCACTGTCACACACACTCACTCCCTCGCACTGTCACACACACTCACTCCCTCACACTGTCACACACACTCACTCCTCACATTGTCACACACACACTCCCTCGCACAGTCACACACTCACTCCCTCGCACTGTGACACACACTCACTCCCTCGCACTGTCACACACACTCACTCCTTCGCACTGTCACACACACTCACTCCCTCGCACTGTCACACACACTCACTCCCTCGCACTGTCACACACACTCACTCCCTCGCACTGTCACACACACTCAATCCCTCACATTGTCACACACACTCACTCCCTCGCACAGTCACACACTCACTCCCTCGCACTGTCACACACACTCACTCCCTCGCACTGTCACACACACTCACTCCTTCGCACTGTCACACACACTCACTCCCTCGCACTGTCACACACACTCACTCCCTCGCACTGTCACACACACTCACTCCCTCGCACTGTCACACACTCACTCCCTCGCACTGTCACACACACTCACTCTCTCGCACTGTCACACACACTCATTCCCTTGCACTGTCACACACACTCACTCCCTTGCACTGTCACACACTCGCACTGACACACACTCACTCCCTCGCACTGTCACACACTCACTCCCTCGCACTGTCACACACACTCACTCCCTCGCACTGTCACACACTCACTCCCCTCGCACTGTCACACACACTCACTCCCTCGCACTGTCACACACACTCACTCCCTCGCACTGTCACACACACTCACTCCCTCGCACTGTCACACACACTCACTCCCTCGCACTGTCACACACTCACTCCTCGCACTGTCACACACACTCGCACTGTCACACACACTCACTCCTTCACACTGTCACACACACTCGCATTGTCACACACACTCACTCCCTCGCACTGTCACACACACTCACTCCCTCGCGCTGTCACACTCCCCTCGCACTGTCACACTCACTCCCTCGCACTGTCACACTCACTCCCTCGCACTGTCCACACACACTCACTCCCTCGCACTGTCACACACTCACTCCCTCGCACTGTCACACACACTCACATCCCTCGCGCTGTCACACACACTCACTCCCTCGCACTGTCACACACACTCACTCCCTCGCACTGTCACACACTCACTCCCTCGCACTGTCACACACACTCACTCCCTCGCACTGTCACACACACTCACTCCCTCGCACTGTCACACACACTCACTCCCTCGCACTGTCACACACACTCACTCCCTCGCACTGTCACACACACTCACTCCCTCGCGCTGTCACACACACTCACTCCCTCGCACTGTCACACTCCCTCGCACTGTCACACTCCCTCGCACTGTCACACTCCCTCGCACTGTCACACTCCCTCGCACTGTCACACTCACTCCCTCGCACTGTCACACTCACTCCCTCGCACTGTCACAACACACTCACTCCTCGCACTGTCACACACTCACTCCCTCGCACTGTCACACACACTCACTCCCTCGCGCTGTCACACACACACTCACTCCCTCGCACTGTCACACTCCCTCGCACTGTCACACACTCACCTCCCTCGGCACTGTCACACTCACTCCCTCGCACTGTCACACACACTCACTCCCTCGCACTGTCGCACACACACCCAGTCACACACAGACACACAGTCACTCCGACACACAGACACACAGTCACACACACAGGCCCCTTCCCCCTCTCACACCCTTTCAGGCAGCAAGTTCCAGACTCCCACCCCCCTCTGGGTGAAAAGGTTTTTCCTCACATCCCCTCGAAACCTCCTGCCCCTCACCTTAAAAATCTCTGCCCCCGGGTCATTGATCCCTCCACCAAGGGGAAAGGTTTCTCCCTGTCTACTCTATCTGTGCCCCTCATAATTTTATACATCTCAATCACGTCCCCTCTCAGTCTCCTCTGCCCCGAGTAAAACAACCCCAGTCTATCTAATCTCTCTTCATAACTAACACTCTCCAGCCCAGGCAACATCCTGGTAACTCTCCTCTGCCCCCTCTCCAGCGGCTATCACACCCCTCCTTTAATGTGGATTCCAGAACTGCCCACAATACTCGAGCTGCGGTCTAAAACGAGTGTTTTGTACAGCTCCATCATAACCTCCCCGCTCTTATATTCAATACCTCGGTTAGTGAAGGGAAGAGTGCCATTGGCCTCCGGGAGCACCTCTCCACCTGGCGTGCTGACCTCCGAGGTGTGTGAAGCTTCACACTCACCTCTGTACTGATTGGGGTCCGGCCATTCCTCAATATTCCCCGGTTAGCCCCCCAAAATGCATCACCTCACACTTCCCACGGTGAAATTCTATTTTCCGCTCTCACCAGCCCGTCTGTATCATCCTGCAACCCCACAGCTTGCTGCCTGCTAATTACCACACCGCCTCCTTCACACCCAGACCAGTAACATACACAGCAAAGGGGCACAGCACGCGATTGCTGTGGGACCCCACTGACCTGGGCTTCCAGTCACTAAAACCACCTTCGACCTTTACCCTCTGCCTCCTGCCACTCAGCTGATTGGGATCCAATTTGCCCAATTGCCCTGGATCTCGTGGACCCTTCCCTCCTTGTCCCGTCTCCCACGGGGCACCTTGTCACACAACATCAATGGTTTGGTAGAGGATCGTCGAATCCCTACAGTGCTCAATCAGGCCATTCAGCCCATCGAGTCTGCACCAACTTGGAAAGAGCGCCCCACCTTGCCCCAGTCCCCGTAACCCAGTAACCCATCTAACCCTTTTGGACACTAAGGGGCAATTTAGCGCGACCAATCCACCTAACCTGTACGTCTTTGGACTGTGGGAGGAAACCGGAGCACCCGGAGGAAACCCACGCGGGCACAGGGAGGACGTGCAGACTCCGCACAGACAGTGACCCGAGCCGGGAATCGAACCCGGACCCTGCCGCTGGGAGGCAGCAGAGTTTTTGTACAGTTCTGGTCACCACATGACATGATTGAGAGAGAGAGAGCGGAGGAGACTCGTCCGACACCCTGGGCGAAATTCTCCGGTATCGGCGCGATGTCCACCGACTGGCGCCCAAAATGGCGCAAATCAGTCGGAATGCTCCGCACCTTTGGGGGCCGAGCCCCAACCTTGAGAGGCTAGCATGAATTTCCGCCCCCGCCTGCTGGCGTGGAAATGACATCTCCGGGCGGTGCATGCGCGGGAGCGTCAGCGGCCGCTCACGGCATCCCCGCGCATGCGCAGTGGGGAGAGTCTCTTCCGCCTCCGCCATGGTGGAGACCATGGCGAAGGCGGAAGGGAAAGAGTGCCCCCACGGCACAAGCCCGCTCGCGGGTCGGTGGGCCCCGATCGCGGGCGAGGCCACCATGGGGGCACCCTCCGGGGCCAGATCGCCCCGCCCCCTCCCCCCCAGGAGCCGGCACGCGCTGCCTTGTCCCGCCGGTAAGGTAGGTGGTTTAATCTACGCCGGCGGGACAGGCATTTTAGCGGCGGGACTTCGGCCCATCCGGGCCGGAGAATCGAGGGGGGGGGGGGGCCCGCCAACCGGCGCGGCGCGATTCCCGCCCCCGCCGAATATCCGGTGCCGGAGAATTCGGCAACCGGCGGGGGCGGGATTCACGCCAGCCCCCGGCGATTCTCCTACCCGGCGGGGGGGGGGTCGGAGAATCTCGCCCCCTGAATATGGCCTCCCGGGGGCCCAGGTCCAGTTTCACCTGCACCACTTTAGAGATTACCCTAAACACCTCCTTCCAGTAATCCTCCAGCTTTGGACAGGACCAAAACATATGAACGTGATTAGTGCCACCCCCCCCCCCCCCCCCCCCCCAGCAACGTTCACCCACATCGTCTACCCCTCGAAGAGCCGGCTCACACTCGCCCTCGTGAGGTGCGCTCTGTACACCACCTTCAGCTGTATCAGCCCCAACCTCGCGCACGAGGTGGAGGCGTTCACCCTCCGCAGCAAAGCCTGCGTGTATGTAAATATATCCCCCTGCTCCAGCCCACACTTCCTGCTCTCTCCCCGGTCCAGTCGAATCACGGGCGGCCCAGAGACCCCAGGATGTGCCTCGCGCGCAGTTTGTCCACTCAGAGGGTGCGGGTCGCTGCCGTACCCCCCCCCCCCCTCCCCACACTCACCAAGGCAGGTTGTTATCGATGCCGATGATTCGGAAGGGGGAGCGGAAAGGGTTAATGATGGGCTGACTGATGGAGCCTCCTGCGGCCGTGTTCATGGTGTGACTGTCGATGTCACAGCTGTACTCGCTGCACTCTGTGAAGTAGGCCGGAAACCCGCAGGGACTGCACACAGAGAGAGAGGGTTAAAAACAGGGGGGCAAATGGGCTGAGGGAAAGAGGAGGTCAACTCACGCCTGCTCCCCCCCCGAGACCCCCCCCCCCAGTGACAGTCCCCCAGTGACTCTCCCCCAGTGACCCCTCCCCAGTGACACCTCCCCAGTGACACCCCCCCAGTGACACCCCCCCAGTGACACCCCCCCAGTGACACCCCCCAAGTGACACCCCCCAGTGACACCCCCAGTGCAAGCCCCCCAATGACCCCCCCAGTGACAGCCTGCTCAGTGACCCCCACAGTGAGCCCCCCAGAGACCATCCCCCAGTGATCCCCAGAGACCCCCCAGTGACCCCCCCCCAGTGACACCCCCAGAGACCCTCCCCAGTGGACCCCTCCGAGATCCCCCCAGTGACCCCCCAGTGACACCCCCCCAGTGACACCCCCCCAGTGACCCCCCAGTGACAGCCCCCCAGTGGCACCCCCCCCAGTGACCCCCCGAGTGACACCCCCCCAGTGACACCCCCCCAGTGACACCCCCCCCAGTGACCCCCCGAGTGACACCCCCCCAGTGACACCCCCAGTGACCCCCCGATTGACCTCCCAGTGACACCCCCAGAGACCCTCCCCAGTGACCCCCCCGAGATCCCCCCAGTGACACCCCCCCAGTGACAGCCCCCAGTGACCCCCCAGTGACAGCCCCCCAGTGACCTCCCCCAAGTGACCCCTCCCCCAGTGACCCCCCCAGTGACACCCCCCCAGTGACAGCCCCCCAGTGACCACCCAGTGACAGCCCCCCAGTGACCCCCAAGTGACCCCCCAGTGACAGCCCCCCAGTGACCCCCTAGTCACACACCCCCAGTGACCCCCCAGTGACCCCCCAGTGACAGCCCCCCAGTGACAGCCCCCCAGTGACCCCCCAGTGACAACCCCCTCAGTAACCACCCCCAGGGACGACCCCCGTGACAGACCCCCCAGTGACACCCCCCCAGGGACCCCCCCATGACCCCCCCAGTGACCCTCCCCAGTGACCCCTCCCCCCAGTGACACCCCCTCAGTGACCTCCCCCAGTGACCCTCCCCAGTGACCCCCCCAGTGACAGCCCCCCAGTGAAAGCCCCCCAGTGACAGCCCCCCAGTGACAGCCCCCCAGTGACCCCCCGTGACAGACCCCAGTGACCCCCCCAGTGACCCCCCCCAGTGACAACCCCCCCCAGTGACACCCCCGCCCAGTGGACACCCCCGCCCAGTGACCGCACCCCCAGTGACAGCCCCCCCAGTTACCCACCCCAGTGACCACCCCCAATGACACCCCCCCCAGTGACCCCCCCCAGTGACACCACCCCAGTGACCCCATGACAGCCCCCCAGTGACCCCCCCCAGTGACCCCCCCGTTACATCCCCCCCAGTGACCCCCCCCAGTGACAGCCCCCCCAGTGACACCCCCCCAGTGACACCCCCCCCAGTGACCTCCCCCAGTGACCCCTCCCCCCAGTGACCCCCCTCAGTGACCTCCCCCAGTGACCCCCCCCCAGTGACAGCCCCCCAGTGACCCCCCAAGTGACCCCCCAGTGACAGCCCCCCAGTGACCCCCCAGTGACAGCCCCCCAGTGACCTCCCAGTGACAGCCCCCCAGTGACACCCCCCCAGGGACCCCCCCGTGACCCCCCCAGTGAGACCCCCCAGTGACCCTCCCCAGTGACCCCTCCCCCCAGTGACACCCCCCTCAGTGACCTCCCCCAGTGACCCCTCCCAGTGACCCCCCCAGTGACCCCCCCCAGTGACCCCCCCAGTGTCCCCCCCAGTGACAGGACCCCAGTGACCCCCCCAGTGACCCCCCCAGTGACACCCCCCCAGTGACACCCCCCCAGTGACACCCCCCCCAGTGACACCCCCCCAGTGACAGCCCCCCCAGTTACCCACCCCAGTGACCACCCCCAATGACACCCCCCCCAGTGACCCCCCCCAGTGACAGCTCCCCAGTGACCCCCCCAGTGACACCACCCCAATGACCCATGACAGCCCCCCAGTGACCCCCCCGTTACATCCCCCCCCAGTGACCTCCCCGAGTGACAGCCCCCCCAGTGACCCCCCAGTGACAGCCCCCCAGTGACAGCCCCCCAGGGTCCCCCCCCCAGTGACCCTCTCCAGTGCCATTCCCCCCAGTGACAGCCCCCCCCAGTGACCCCCCCAGTGACAGCCCCCCAGGGACCCCCCCCCACTGACCCCCTCCAGTGCCATCCCCCCAGTGACAGACCGCCCAGGAACCCCCCTATGACCCCCCCTCCAGTGACCCCCCAGTGAGCACCCAGTGACCCCCCCCAGTGACCCCCCCCAGTGCCAGCCCCCCAGTGACCCCCCCAGTGACCCCCCCAGTGACAGCCCCCCAGTGACAGCCCCCCAGTGACAGCCCCCCAGTGACAGCCCCCCAGGGACCCCCCCCCCAGTGACCCTCTCCAGTGCCATCCCCCCAGTGACAGACCCCCCAGGAACCCCCCTATGACCCCCCAGTGACCACCCAGTGACCCCCCCCAGTGACCCCCCCCAGTGACAGCCCCCCAGTGACCCCCCCAGTGACCTCCCCCCAATGACCTCCCCCAGTGACAGACCCCCAGTGACACCCCCCCCAGTGACAGACCCCTCAGTGACAGACCCCCAATGACCCCCCCCAGTGACCCCCCCCCAGTGACACCCCCCCCCAGTGACACCCCCGCCCAGTGACACCCCCAGCCCAGTGACCGCACCCCCAGTGACAGCCCCCCAGTTACCCACCCCAGTGACCACCCCCAATGACACCCCCCCCAGTGACCCCCCCCCAGTGACACCACCCCAGTGACCCCATGACAGCCCCCCAGTGACCCCCCCCAGTGACC
>NC_092737.1:4355254-4417659 GCF_047496885.1 Scyliorhinus torazame
AGAGAGAGAGACAGAGAGAGACAGAGAGAGACAGAGACAGAGACAGAGAGACAGGGAGGGCGAGACAGAGAGAGAGAGACCGAGAGAGAGACAGCAAGAGACAGACAGGGAGAGAGAGACAGACAGACAGAGACAGAGTGAGAGAGAGAGAGACAGAGAGTAAGACAAAGAGAGAGAGAGACAAAGAGAGAGACACACAGAGAGAGACAGACAGACAGAGAGAGACAGGGAGAGAGAGAGACAGACAGAGAGAGGGTGACAGAGAGCGAGGGTTGAGGGACACACAGAAAAACAGGGGGGGGGGGAAGAGAGGGAAAGGAGGGAGAAGACAGAGAGAGGTCTCAGTGAAAGATATGCTGCCCTCAGCACCAGGGTCACAAGGCCTCCGCATCCCCTCGCACCAGCCTGAGTGACAAGGCCTCCGCACCCCCTCGCACCGTCCTGAGTGCGAAGGCCTCAGCCCCCATCCCCTCGCACCGTCCTGAGTGCGAAGGCCGCAGCCCCCATCCCCTCGCACCATCCTGAGTGACAAGGCCTCGGCCCCCCTCGCACCATCCTGAGGGACAAGGCCTCGGACCCTCGCACCATCCTGAAGGACAAGGCCTCGCCCCCCTCGCACCATCCTGAGGGACAAGGCCTCGCACCCCTCGCACCATCCTGAGGGACAAGGCCTCGCCCCCCCTCGCACCATCCTGAGTGACAAGCCTCGCACCCCTCGCACCATCCTGAGGGACAAGGCCTCGCCCCCCCTCGCACCATCCTGAGTGACAAGGCCTCGCCCCCCTCGCACCATCCTGAGTGACAAGGCCTCGCACCCCTCGCACCATCCTGAGGGACAAGGCCTCGGACCCTCGCACCATCCTGAGGGACAAGGCCTCGGACCCTCGCACCATCCTGAGGGACAAGGCCTCGCCCCCCTCGCACCATCCTGAGGGACAAGGCCTCGCACCCCTCGCACCATCCTGAGGGACAAGGCCTCGCCCCCCTCGCACCATCCTGAGTGACAAGGCCTCGCACCCCCTCGCACCATCCTGAGGGACAAGGCCTCGGACCCTCGCACCATCCTGAGGGACAAGGCCTCGGACCCTCGCACCATCCTGAGGGACAAGGCCTCGCCCCCCTCGCACCATCCTGAGGGACAAGGCCTCGGACCCTCGCACCATCCTGAGTGACAAGGCCTCGCCCCCCTCGCACCATCCTGAGGGACAAGGCCTCGGACCCTCGCACCATCCTGAGGGACAAGGCCTCGCCCCCCTCGCACCATCCTGAGGGACAAGGCCTCGGACCCTCGCACCATCCTGAGTGACAAGGCCTCGCCCCCCTCGCACCATCCTGAGTGACAAGGCCTCGCACCCCTCGCACCATCCTGAGGGACAAGGCCTCGGACCCTCGCACCATCCTGAGGGACAAGGCCTCGGACCCTCGCACCATCCTGAGGGACAAGGCCTCGCCCCCCTCGCACCATCCTGAGTGACAAGGCCTCGCCCCCCTCGCACCATCCTGAGGGACAAGGCCTCGGACCCTCGCACCATCCTGAGGGACAAGGCCTCGCCCCCCTCGCACCATCCTGAGTGACAAGGCCTCGCCCCCCTCGCACCATCCTGAGTGACAAGGCCTCGCCCCCCTCGCACCATCCTGAGTGACAAGGCCTCGGACCCTCGCACCATCCTGAGGGACAAGGCCTCGGCCGCCCCTCACCTCTTCTCCATCTCCAGTTTAATGTCGATTCCCTGTTTCTCCAGCAGCTCCTTCTGCGCGAAGCTCCAATCCACCGTCTCGGCCTGCGTTCCCAGGCTGGGCGCACGTTCCCGCTCCAACCTCGCCCGCTCCGGGTGATTGAAGCGGAAAACATGCGCTTCCCCATCACCACACGGTTACCTGCCGGGAACAGGGGGGTTAATGGTTAATCGGCCAAGTGTCCAATCACCAGGCCAGTCTCCACAGAGGTCCGCACAGCGAGTGTCAAGTTCTATCCCTCCGTCTCTCCTGGAGGACAAGTGACAACACTCTCCCCTCCCCCCGCCAGATACCAGCCCCTCACTCCCCCCTCAAACCCTCACACCCGCCCATCAGAACCTCACTCCCCCCCCGTCACCCAGACCCTCACTCCCCCCCTCAGACCCTCACTCCCCCCCTCAAACCCTCACTCCCGCCCATCAGACACTCACTCCCCCCGTCAGACCTCACTCCCCCCTCAGACCCTCACTCCCCCCGTCAGACCCTCACTCCCCCCTCAGACCCTCACTCCCCCCTCAGACCCTCACTCCCCCCGTCAGACCCTCACTCCCCCATCCTCCGACCCTCACTACCCCCCTCAGTCCCTCACTCCCCCCCTCAGACCCTCACTCCCCCCCTCAGTCCCTCACTCCCCCCCTCAGTCCCTCACTCCCCCCCTCAGTCCCTCACTCCCCCCCTCAGTCCCTCACTCCCCCCCTCAGTCCCTCACTCCCCCCCCTCAGACCCTCACTCCCCCCGTCACTCAGACCCTCACTCCCTCCGTCAGACCATCACTCCCCCCGTCAGACCCCTCACACCCCCCGTCAGACCCTCACTCCCCCCTCAGTCCCTCACTCCCCCCGTCAGACCCTCACTCCCCCGTCACTCAGACCCTCACTCCCCCCCTCAGACCCTCACTCCCCCCTCAGTCCCTCACTCCCCCCCTCAGACCCTCACTCCCCCCCTCAGACCCTCACTCCCCCCCTCAGACCCTCACTCCCCCCCTCAGTCCCTCACTCCCCCCCTCAGTCCCTCACTCCCCCCCTCAGTCCCTCACTCCCCCCCCTCAGACCCTCACTCCCCCCGTCACTCAGACCCTCCACTCCCCCCTCAGACCCTCACTCCCCCCTCAGACCCTCACTCCCCCCTCAGACCCTCACTCCCCCCTCAGACCCTCACTCCCCCCTCAGACCCTCACTCCCCCCTCAGTCCCTCACTCCCCCCTCAGACCCTCACTCCCCCCTCAGTCCCTCACTCCCCCCTCAGTCCCTCACTCCCCCCGTCAGTCCCTCACTCCCCCCTCAGACCCTCACTCCCCCCTCAGACCCTCACTCCCCCCGTCAGACCCTCACTCCCCCCCTCAGACCCTCACTCCCCCCTCAGTCCCTCACTCCCCCGTCAGACCCTCACTCCCCCCCTCAGACCCTCACTCCCCCCTCCGACCCTCACCTCCCCCCCTCAGACCCTCACTCCCCCCCTCGGTCCCTCACTCCCCCCTCAGTCCCTCACTCCCCCGTCACTCAGACCCTCACTCCCCCCTCAGTCCCTCACTCCCCCCGTCAGTCCCTCACTCCCCCCTCAGTCCTCACTCCCTCCGTCAGACCCTCACACCCCCCGTCAGACCCTCACTCCCCCCTCAGACCCTCACTCCCCCGTCAGACCCTCACTCCCCCCCTCAGACCCTCACTCCCCCCCTCAGACCCTCACTCCCCCCTCAGTCCCTCACTCCCCGTTAGACCCTCACTCCCCCGTCAGACCCTCACTCCCCCCGTCACTCAGACCCTCACTCCCCCCTCAGACCCTCACTCCCCCCGTCAGACCCTCCTCCCTTCCCCAAAGACCCCTCGTCCCCCAGAGAACCCCCTCCCCCAGAGACCCCCCTCCCCCAGAGACCCCTCCTCCCCCGGAGACCCCGCTCCCCTCCCCAGAGACCCCTCCTCCCCCGGAGACCCCCCTCCCCCTCCCCAGAGACACCTCCTCCCCCGGAGACCCCGCTCCCCCTCCCCCGGAGACCCCGCTCCCCCTCCCCCAGAGTCCCCTCCTCCCCCGGAGATCCCGCTCCCCCTCCCCCAGAGACCCCCCTCCCCCTCCCCAAGAGACCCCTCCTCCCCCGGAGACCCCGCTCCCCCTCCCCCTGAGACCCTCCTCCCCCGGAGACCCCCCTCCCCCTTCCCGGAGACCCTCCTCCCCCAGAGACCCCGCTCCCCCTCCTCCGGAGACCAAGCTCCCCCCTCCCCCGGAGACCCCGCTCCCCCCTCCCCGGAGACCCCCCTCCCCCGGAGACCCCCTCCCCCGGAGACCCCCTCCCCCGGAGACCCCCTCCCCCGGAGACCCCCTCCCCCGGAGACCCCCTCCCCCGGAGACCCCGCTCCCCCTCCCCCGGAGACCCCCCTCCCCCTCCCGCAGCTCCGTTACCTTGCAGCAGGACCATGGGGCCGGTCACCTGTTTCCCATTCACATACGTGTCTGCGTTTTCACACGACTCCAGGGTCACAATGACTACAGAAAACAACATGGAGATAAGTTACCCTCACTGACAGTCACCAGAGTCAGCGTGTTCACCCGTCACATCGCTGAGGGCGCAGCCAGTGTACATCCTGGCTGATTTCCCCTCTCTCTCTCTAACCCAGGGATCACTGGACAGTGATCAGGAGCAGGAACCCTGGCTGATTTCCCCTCTCTCTCTAACCCAGGGATCACTGGACAGTGATCAGGAGCAGGAACCCTGGCTGATTTCCCTCTCTCTCTAACCCAGGGATCCCTGGACAGTGATCAGGAGCAGGAACCCTGGCAGATTTCCCCTCTCTCTAACCCAGGGATCACTGGACAGTGATCAGGAGCAGGAGCCCTGGCTGATTTCCCCTCTCTCTCTAACCCAGGGATCACTGGACAGTGATCAGGAGCAGGAACCCTGGCTGATTTCCCCCTCTCTCTCTCTCTAACCCAGGGATCACTGGACAGTGATCGGGAGCAGGAGCCCTGGCTGATTTCCCCTCTCTCTCTAACCCAGGGATCCCTGGACAGTGATCAGGAGCAGGAACCCTGGCAGATTTCCCCTCTCTCTAAACCAGGGATCACTGGACAGTGATCAGGAGCAGGAACCCTGGCTGATTTCCTCTCTCTCTCTAACCCAGGGGTCACTGGACAGTGATCAGGAGCAGGAACCCTGGCTGATTTCCCCTCTCTCTATAATCCAGGGATCACTGGACAGTGATCAGGAGCAGGAACCCTGGCTGATTTCCTCTCTCTCTCTAACCCAGGGATCACTGGACAGTGATCAGGAGCAGGAACCCTGGCTGATTTCCCCTCTCTCTAACCCAGGGATCACTGGACAGTGATCAGGAGCAGGAACCCTGGCTGATTTCCTCTCTCTCTCTCTCTCTCTATCCCAGGGATCACTGGACAGTGATCAGGAGCAGGAATCCTGGCTGATTTCCCCTCTCTCTCTCTAACCCAGGGATCACTGGACAGTGATCAGGAGCAGGAACCCTGGCTGATTTCCCCTCTCTCTCTAACCCAGGGATCACTGGACAGTGATCAGGAGCAGGAACCCTGACTGATTTCCTCTCTCTCTCTAACCCAGGGATCACTGGACAGTGATCAGGAGCAGGAACCCTGGCTGATTTCCCCTCTCTCTCTAACCCAGGGATCACTGGACAGTGATCAGGAGCAGGAACCCTGGCTGGTTTCCCCTCTCTCTCTCTCTAACCCAGGGATCACTGGACAGTGATCAGGAGCAGGAACCCTGGCTGATTTCCCCCCTCTCTCTCTAACCCAGGGATCACTGGACAGTGATCAGGAGCAGGAATCCTGGCTGATTTCCCCTCTCTCTCTAACCCAGGGATCACTGGACAGTGATCAGGAGCAGGAACCCTGGCTGATTTCCCCTCTCTCTCTAACCCAGGGATCACTGGACAGTGATCAGGAGCAGGAACCCTGGCTGGTTTCCCCTCTCTCTCTCTCTAACCCAGGGATCACTGGACAGTGATCAGGAGCAGGAACCCTGGCTGATTTCCCCCCTCTCTCTCTAACACAGGGATCATTGGACAGTGATCAGGAGCAGGAGCCCTGGCTGATTTCCCCTCTCTCTCTCTGTAACCCTGGGCTCACTGGACAGTGATCAGGAGCAGGAACCCTGGCTGATTTCCCCTCTCTCTCTAACCCAGGGATCACTGGACAGTGATCAGGAGCAGGAGCCCTGGCTGATTTCACCTCTCTCTCTAACCCAGGGATCACTGGACAGTGATCAGGAGCAGGAACCCTGGCTGATTTCCCCCTCTCTCCCTAACCCAGGGATCACTGGAGAGTGATCAGGAGCAGGATCACTGGCTGATTTCCTCTCTCTCTAATCCAGGGATCACTGGACAGTGATCAGGAGCAGGAACCCTGACTGATTTCCTCTCTCTCTCTAACCCAGGGATCACCGGACAGTGATCAGGAGCAGGAACCCTGGCTGATTTCCCCTCCCTCTCTAACCCAGGGATCACTGGACAGTGATCAGGAGCAGGAACCCAGGCTGATTTCCCCTCTCTCTCTAACCCAGGGATCACTGGACAGTGATCAGGAGCAGGAACCCTGGCTGATTTCCCCTCTCTCTCTCTCTATAACCCAGGGATCACTGGACAGTGATCAGGAGCAGGAACCCTGGCTGATTTCCTCTCTCTCTCTAACCCAGGGATCACTGGACAGTGATCAGGAGCAGGAACCCTGGCTAATTCTCTCTCTCTCTCTAACCGAGGGATCACTGGACAGTGATCAGGAACAGGAACCCTGGCTGATTTCCTCTCTCTCTAATCCAGGGATCACAGGATCGTGATCAGGAGCAGGAACCCTGGCTGATTTCCCCTCTCTCTCTAACCCAGCGATCACTGGACAGTGATCAGGAGCAGGAACCCTGGCTGATTTCCCCTCTCTCTCTAACCCAGGGATCACTGGACAGTGATCAGGAGCAGGAACCCTGGCTGATTTCCCCTCTCTCTCTAACCCAGCGATCACTGGACAGTGATCAGGAGCAGGATCCCTGGCTGATTTCCCCTCTCTCTCTCTAACCCAGGGATCACTGGACAGTGATCAGGAGCAGGAACCCTGGCTGATTTCCCCTCTCTCTCTCTAACCCAGGGATCACTGGACAGTGATCAGGAGCAGGAACCCTGGCTGATTTCCCCTCTCTCTCTAACCCAGGGATCACTGGACAGTGATCAGGAGCAGGAACCCTGGCTGATTTCCCTCTCTCTCTAACCCAGGGATCCCTAGACAGTGATCAGGAGCAGGAACCCTGGCAGATTTCCCCTCTCTCTAACCCAGGGATCACTGTACAGTGATCAGGAGATGGAACCCTGGCTGATTTCCTCTCTCGCTCTCTCTAACCCAGGGATCACTGGACAGTGATCAGGAGCAGGAGCCCTGGCTGATTTCCCCTCTCTCTCTAACCCAGGGATCACTGGACAGTGATCAGGAGCAGGAACCCTGGCTGATTTCCCCCCTCTCTCTCTCTAACCCAGGGATCACTGGACAGTGATCGGGAGCAGGAACCCTGGCTGATTTCCTCTCTCTCTCTAACCCAGGGGTCACTGGACAGTGATCAGGAGCAGGAACCCTGGCTGATTTCCCCTCTCTCTCTAACCCAGGGATCACTGGACAGTGATCAGGAGCAGGAGCCCTGGCTGATTTCCCCTCTCTCTCTAACCCAGGGATCACTGGACAGTGATCAGGAGCAGGAACCCTGGCTGATTTCCCCCCTCTCTCTCTCTAACCCAGGGATCACTGGACAGTGATCGGGAGCAGGAACCCTGGCTGATTTCCTCTCTCTCTCTAACCCAGGGGTCACTGGACAGTGATCAGGAGCAGGAACCCTGGCTGATTTCCCCTCTCTCTATAATCCAGGGATCACTGGACAGTGATCAGGAGCAGGAACCCTGGCTGATTTCCTCTCTCTCTCTAACCCAGGGATCACTGGACAGTGATCAGGAGCAGGAACCCTGGCTGATTTCCCCTCTCTCTAACCCAGGGATCACTGGACAGTGATCAGGAGCAGGAACCCTGGCTGATTTCCTCTCTCTCTCTCTCTCTCTATCCCAGGGATCACTGGACAGTGATCAGGAGCAGGAATCCTGGCTGATTTCCCCTCTCTCTCTCTAACCCAGGGATCACTGGACAGTGATCAGGAGCAGGAACCCTGGCTGATTTCCCCTCTCTCTCTAACCCAGGGATCACTGGACAGTGATCAGGAGCAGGAACCCTGACTGATTTCCTCTCTCTCTCTAACCCAGGGATCACTGGACAGTGATCAGGAGCAGGAACCCTGGCTGATTTCCCCTCTCTCTCTAACCCAGGGATCACTGGACAGTGATCAGGAGCAGGAACCCTGGCTGGTTTCCCCTCTCTCTCTCTCTAACCCAGGGATCACTGGACAGTGATCAGGAGCAGGAACCCTGGCTGATTTCCCCCCTCCCTCTCTAACCCAGGGATCACTGGACAGTGATCAGGAGCAGGAACCCAGGCTGATTTCCCCTCTCTCTCTAACCCAGGGATCACTGGACAGTGATCAGGAGCAGGAACCCTGGCTGATTTCCCCTCTCTCTCTCTCTATAACCCAGGGATCACTGGACAGTGATCAGGAGCAGGAACCCTGGCTGATTTCCTCTCTCTCTCTAACCCAGGGATCACTGGACAGTGATCAGGAGCAGGAACCCTGGCTAATTCTCTCTCTCTCTCTAACCGAGGGATCACTGGACAGTGATCAGGAACAGGAACCCTGGCTGATTTCCTCTCTCTCTAATCCAGGGATCACAGGACCGTGATCAGGAGCAGGAACCCTGGCTGATTTCCCCTCTCTCTCTAACCCAGCGATCACTGGACAGTGATCAGGAGCAGGAACCCTGGCTGATTTCCCCTCTCTCTCTAACCCAGGGATCACTGGACAGTGATCAGGAGCAGGAACCCTGGCTGATTTCCCCTCTCTCTCTAACCCAGCGATCACTGGACAGTGATCAGGAGCAGGATCCCTGGCTGATTTCCCCTCTCTCTCTCTAACCCAGGGATCACTGGACAGTGATCAGGAGCAGGAACCCTGGCTGATTTCCCCTCTCTCTCTCTAACCCAGGGATCACTGGACAGTGATCAGGAGCAGGAACCCTGGCTGATTTCCCCTCTCTCTCTAACCCAGGGATCACTGGACAGTGATCAGGAGCAGGAACCCTGGCTGATTTCCCTCTCTCTCTAACCCAGGGATCCCTAGACAGTGATCAGGAGCAGGAACCCTGGCAGATTTCCCCTCTCTCTAACCCAGGGATCACTGGACAGTGATCAGGAGCAGGAACCCTGGCTGATTTCCTCTCTCGCTCTCTCTAACCCAGGGATCACTGGACAGTGATCAGGAGCAGGAGCCCTGGCTGATTTCCCCTCTCTCTCTAACCCAGGGATCACTGGACAGTGATCAGGAGCAGGAACCCTGGCTGATTTCCCCCCTCTCTCTCTCTAACCCAGGGATCACTGGACAGTGATCGGGAGCAGGAACCCTGGCTGATTTCCTCTCTCTCTCTAACCCAGGGGTCACTGGACAGTGATCAGGAGCAGGAACCCTGGCTGATTTCCCCTCTCTCTCTAACCCAGGGATCACTGGACAGTGATCAGGAGCAGGAGCCCTGGCTGATTTCCCCTCTCTCTCTAACCCAGGGATCACTGGACAGTGATCAGGAGCAGGAACCCTGGCTGATTTCCTCTCTCTCTCTAACCCAGGGATCACTGGACAGTGATCAGGAGCAGGAACCCTGGCTGATTTCCCCTCTCTCTAACCCAGGGATCACTGGACAGTGATCAGGAGCAGGAACCCTGGCTGATTTCCTCTCTCTCTCTCTCTCTCTATCCCAGGGATCACTGGACAGTGATCAGGAGCAGGAATCCTGGCTGATTTCCCCTCTCTCTCTCTAACCCAGGGATCACTGGACAGTGATCAGGAGCAGGAACCCTGGCTGATTTCCCCTCTCTCTCTAACCCAGGGATCACTGGACAGTGATCAGGAGCAGGAACCCTGACTGATTTCCTCTCTCTCTCTAACCCAGGGATCACTGGACAGTGATCAGGAGCAGGAACCCTGGCTGATTTCCCCTCTCTCTCTAACCCAGGGATCACTGGACAGTGATCAGGAGCAGGAACCCTGGCTGGTTTCCCCTCTCTCTCTCTCTAACCCAGGGATCACTGGACAGTGATCAGGAGCAGGAACCCTGGCTGATTTCCCCCCTCCCTCTCTAACCCAGGGATCACTGGACAGTGATCAGGAGCAGGAATCCTGGCTGATTTCCCCTCTCTCTCTAACCCAGGGATCACTGGACAGTGATCAGGAGCAGGAACCCTGGCTGATTTCCCCTCTCTCTCTAACCCAGGGATCACTGGACAGTGATCAGGAGCAGGAACCCTGGCTGATTTCCCCTCTCTCTCTAACCCAGGGATCACTGGACAGTGATCAGGAGCAGGAACCCTGGCTGATTTCCCCTCTCTCTCTCTCTAACCCAGGGATCACTGGACAGTGATCAGGAGCAGGAACCCTGGCTGATTTCCCCCCTCTCTCTCTAACACAGGGATCATTGGACAGTGATCAGGAGCAGGAGCCCTGGCTGATTTCCCCTCTCTCTCTCTCTCTCTCTAACCCAGGGATCACTGGACAGTGATCAGGAGCAGGAGCCCTGGCTGATTTCACCTCTCTCTCTAACCCAGGGATCACTGGACAGTGATCAGGAGCAGGAACCCTGGCTGATTTCCCCCTCTCTCCCTAACCCAGGGATCACTGGACAGTGATCAGGAGCAGGATCACTGGCTGATTTCCTCTCTCTCTAATCCAGGGATCACTGGACAGTGATCAGGAGCAGGAACCCTGACTGATTTCCTCTCTCTCTCTAACCCAGGGATCACCGGACAGTGATCAGGAGCAGGAACCCTGGCTGATTTCCCCTCCCTCTCTAACCCAGGGATCACTGGACAGTGATCAGGAGCAGGAACCCAGGCTGATTTCCCCTCTCTCTCTAACCCAGGGATCACTGGACAGTGATCAGGAGCAGGAACCCTGGCTGATTTCCTCTCTCTCTAATCCAGGGATCACTGGACAGTGATCAGGAGCAGGAACCCTGACTGATTTCCTCTCTCTCTCTAACCCAGGGATCACCGGACAGTGATCAGGAGCAGGAACCCTGGCTGATTTCCCCTCCCTCTCTAACCCAGGGATCACTGGACAGTGATCAGGAGCAGGAACCCTGGCTGATTTCCTCTCTCTCTCTAACCCAGGGATCACTGGACAGTGATCAGGAGCAGAAACCCTGGCTGATTTCCCCTCTCTCTCTCTCTAACCCAGGGATCACTGGACAGTGATCAGGAGCAGGAACCCTGGCTGATTTCCCCCCTCTCTCTCTAACCCAGGGATCACTGGACAGTGATCAGGAGCAGGAATCTTGGCTGATTTCCCCTCTCTCTCTAACCCAGGGATCACTGGACAGTGATAAGGAGCAGGAGCCCTGGCTGATTTCCCCTCTCTCTCTCACTCTCTCTAACCCAGGGATCACTGGACAGTGATCAGGAGCAGGAACCCTGGCTGATTTCCCCCTCTCTCCCTAACCCAGGGATCACTGGACAGTGATCAGGAGCAGGATCACTGGCTGATTTCCCCTCTCTCTAACCCAGGGATCACTGGACAGTGATCAGGGGCAGGAACCCTGGCTGATTTCCTCTCTCTCTCTAACCCAGGGATCACTGGACAGTGATCAGGAGCAGGAACCCTGGCTGATTTCCCCTCTCTCTCTAACCCAGGGATCACTGGACAGTGATCAGGAGGATGAACCCTGGCTGATTTCCTCTCTCTCTCTAACCCAGGGATCCCTGGACAGTGATCAGGAGCAGGAACCCTGCCTGATTTCCCCTCTCTCTAACCCAGGGATCACTGGACAGTGATCAGGAGACGGAACCCTGGCTGATTTTCTCTCTCTCTCTCTAACCCAGGGATCACTGGACAGTGATCAGGAGCAGGAACCCAGGCTGATTTCCCCTCCCTCTCTAACCCAGGGATCACTGGACAGTGATCAGGAGCAGGAACCCTGGCTGATTTCCTCTCTCTCTCGAACCCAGGGATCCCTGGACAGTGATCAGGAGCAGGAACCCTGCCTGATTTCCCCTCTCTCTCTAACCCAGGGATCCCTGGACAGTGATCAGGAGCAGGAACCCTGGCTGATTTCTCCTCTCTCTCTAACCCAGGGATCACTGGATAGTGATCAGGAGCAGGAACCCTGGCTGATTTCCCCTCTCTCTCTAACCCAGCGATCACTGGATAGTGATCAGGAGCAGGAACCCTGGCTGATTTCCCCTCTCTCTCTAACCCAGGGATCACTGGATAGTGATCAGGAGCAGGAACCCTGGCTGATTTCCCCTCTCTCTCCAACCCAGGGATCACTGGACAGTGATCAGGAGCAGGAACCCTGGCTGATTTCCTCTCTCTCTAATCCAGGGATCACTGGACAGTGATCAGGAGCAGGAACCCTGGCTGATTTCCCCTCTCTCCCTCTAACCCAGGGATCACTGGACAGTGATCAGGAGCAGGAACCCTGGCTGATTTCCCCTCTCTCTCAAACCCAGGGATCACTGGATAGTGATCAGGAGCAGGAACCCTGGCTGATTTCCCCTCTCTCTCCAACCCAGGGATCACTGGACAGTGATCAGGAGCAGGAACCCTGGCTGATTTGCTCTCTCTCTAACCCAGGGATCACTGGACAGTGATCAGGAGCAGGAACCCTGGCTGATTTCCCCTCTCTCTCAAACCCAGGGATCACTGAACAGTGATCAGGAGCAGGAGCCCTGGCTGATTTCCCCTCTTTCTAACCGAGGGATCACTGGACAGTGATCAGGAGACGGAACCCTGGCTGATTTCCTCTCTCTCTCTAACCCAGGGATCACTGGACAGTGATCAGGAGCAGGAGCCCTGGCTGATTTCCTCTCTCTCTCTAACCCAGGGATCACTGGACAGTGATCAGGAGCAGGAACCCTGGCTGATTTCCTCTCTCTCTCTCTAACCCGGGGATCACTGGACAGTGATCAGGAGCAGGAACACTGGCTGATTTCCTCTCTCTCTCTCTAACCCAGGGATCACTGGACAGTGATCAGGAGACGGAACCCTGGCTGATTTTCTCTCTCTCTCTCTAACCCAGGGATCACTGGACAGTGATCAGGAGCAGAATCCCTCGCTGATTTCCCCTCTCTCTCTCTAACCAGGGATCACTGGACAGTGATCAGGAGCAGGAACCCTGGCTGATTTCCCCTCTCTCTCTCTAACCCAGGGATCACTGGGCAGTGATCAGGAGCAGAATTCCTCGCTGATTTCCCCTCTCTCTCTCTAACCCAGGGATCACTAGACAGTGATCAGGAGCAGGAACCCTGGCTGATTTCCCCTCTCTCTAACCCAGGGATCACTGGACAGTGATCAGGAGCAGGAACCCTGGCTGATTTCCTCTCTCTCTAACCCAGGGATCACTGGACAGTGATCAGGAGCAGGAACCCTGGCTGATTTCCTCTCTCTCTAATCCAGGGATCACTGGACAGTGTTCAGGAGCAGGAACCCTGGCTGATTTCCCCTCTCTCTCTGTAACCCAGGGATCACCGGACAGTGATCAGGAGCAGGAACCCTGGCTGATTTCCCCTCTCTCTCTAACCCAGGGATCACTGGACAGTGATCAGGAGCAGGAACCCTGGCTGATTTCCTCTCTCTCTCTAACCCAGGGATCACTAGACAGTGATCAGGAGCAGGAACCCTGGCTGATTTCCTCTCTCTCTCTAACCCAGGGATCACTGGACAGTGATCAGGAGCAGGAACCCTGGATGATTTCCCCCCTCTCTCTCTAAATCAGGGGTCACAGGACAGTGATCAGGAGCAGGAACCCTGGCTGATTTCCCCTCTCTCTAAATCAGGGGTCACTGGACAGTGATCAGGAGCAGGAACCCTGGCTGATTTCCTCTCTCTCTTTCTAACCCAGGGATCACTGGACAGTGATCAGGAGCAGGAACCCTGGCTGATTTCCCCTCTCTCTAACCCAGGGATCACTGGACAGTGATCAGGAGCAGGAACCCTGGCTGATTTCCCCTCTCTCTCTAACCCAGGGATCACTGGACAGTGATCAGGAGCAGGAACCCTGGCTGATTTTCCCCTCTCTCTCTCTCTAACCCAGGGATCACTGGACAGTGATCAGGAGCAGGAACCCTGGCTGATTTCCCCTCTCTCTCTAACCCAGGAATCACTGGACAGTGATCAGGAGCAGGAACCCTGGCTGATTTCCCCTCTCTCTAACCCAGGGATCACTGGACAGTGATCAGGAGCAGGAACCCTGGCTGATTTCCTCTCTCTCTCTAACCCAGGGATCACTGGACAGTGATCAGGAGCAGGAACACTGGCTGATTTCCCCTCTCTCTCTAACCCAGGGCTCACTGGACAGTGATCAGGAGCAGGAACCCTGACTGATTTCCCCCCTCTCTCTCTCTAACCCAGGGATCACTGGACAGTGATCAGGAGCAGGAACACTGGCTGATTTCCCCTCTCTCTCTAACCCAGGGATCACTGGGCAGTGATCAGGAGCAGGAACCCTGGCTGATTTCCCCCCTCTCTCTCTCTAACCCAGGGATCACTGGACAGTGATCAGGAGCAGGAACACTGGCTGATTTCCCCTCTCTCTCTAACCCAGGGATCACTGGGCAGTGATCAGGAGCAGGAACCCTGGCTGATTTCCCCCCTCTCTCTCTAACCCAGGGATCACTGGACAGTGATCAGGAGCAGGAACCCTGGCTGATTTCCCTCTCTCTCTAACCCAGGGATCACTGGACAGTGATCAGGAGCAGGAACACTGGCTGATTTTCCCTCTCTCTCTAACCCAGGGATCACTGGACAGTGATCAGGAGCAGGAATCCTGGCTGATTTCCCCTCTCTCTCTAACCCAGGGATCACTGGATAGTGATCAGGAGCAGGAACCCTGACTGATTTCCCCTCTCTCTCTCTAACCCAAGGATCTGGACAGTGATCAGGAGCAGGAACCCTGACTGATTTCCTCTCTCTCTCTAACCCAGGGATCACTGGACAGTGATCAGGAGCAGGAACCCTGGCTGATTTCCCCTCTCTCTCTAACCCAGGGATCACTGGACAGTGATCAGGAGCAGGAACCCTGGCTGGTTTCCCCTCTCTCTCTCTCTAACCCAGGGATCACTGGACAGTGATCAGGAGCAGGAACCCTGGCTGATTTCCCCCCTCTCTCTCTAACCCAGGGATCACTGGACAGTGATCAGGAGCAGGAATCCTGGCTGATTTCCCCTCTCTCTCTAACCCAGGGATCACTGGACAGTGATCAGGAGCAGGAACCCTGGCTGATTTCCCCTCTCTCTCTAACCCAGGGATCACTGGACAGTGATCAGGAGCAGGAACCCTGGCTGGTTTCCCCTCTCTCTCTCTCTAACCCAGGGATCACTGGACAGTGATCAGGAGCAGGAACCCTGGCTGATTTCCCCCCTCTCTCTCTAACACAGGGATCATTGGACAGTGATCAGGAGCAGGAGCCCTGGCTGATTTCCCCTCTCTCTCTCTGTAACCCTGGGCTCACTGGACAGTGATCAGGAGCAGGAACCCTGGCTGATTTCCCCTCTCTCTCTAACCCAGGGATCACTGGACAGTGATCAGGAGCAGGAGCCCTGGCTGATTTCACCTCTCTCTCTAACCCAGGGATCACTGGACAGTGATCAGGAGCAGGAACCCTGGCTGATTTCCCCCTCTCTCCCTAACCCAGGGATCACTGGAGAGTGATCAGGAGCAGGATCACTGGCTGATTTCCTCTCTCTCTAATCCAGGGATCACTGGACAGTGATCAGGAGCAGGAACCCTGACTGATTTCCTCTCTCTCTCTAACCCAGGGATCACCGGACAGTGATCAGGAGCAGGAACCCTGGCTGATTTCCCCTCCCTCTCTAACCCAGGGATCACTGGACAGTGATCAGGAGCAGGAACCCAGGCTGATTTCCCCTCTCTCTCTAACCCAGGGATCACTGGACAGTGATCAGGAGCAGGAACCCTGGCTGATTTCCCCTCTCTCTCTCTCTATAACCCAGGGATCACTGGACAGTGATCAGGAGCAGGAACCCTGGCTGATTTCCTCTCTCTCTCTAACCCAGGGATCACTGGACAGTGATCAGGAGCAGGAACCCTGGCTAATTCTCTCTCTCTCTCTAACCGAGGGATCACTGGACAGTGATCAGGAACAGGAACCCTGGCTGATTTCCTCTCTCTCTAATCCAGGGATCACAGGATCGTGATCAGGAGCAGGAACCCTGGCTGATTTCCCCTCTCTCTCTAACCCAGCGATCACTGGACAGTGATCAGGAGCAGGAACCCTGGCTGATTTCCCCTCTCTCTCTAACCCAGGGATCACTGGACAGTGATCAGGAGCAGGAACCCTGGCTGATTTCCCCTCTCTCTCTAACCCAGCGATCACTGGACAGTGATCAGGAGCAGGATCCCTGGCTGATTTCCCCTCTCTCTCTCTAACCCAGGGATCACTGGACAGTGATCAGGAGCAGGAACCCTGGCTGATTTCCCCTCTCTCTCTCTAACCCAGGGATCACTGGACAGTGATCAGGAGCAGGAACCCTGGCTGATTTCCCCTCTCTCTCTAACCCAGGGATCACTGGACAGTGATCAGGAGCAGGAACCCTGGCTGATTTCCCTCTCTCTCTAACCCAGGGATCCCTAGACAGTGATCAGGAGCAGGAACCCTGGCAGATTTCCCCTCTCTCTAACCCAGGGATCACTGTACAGTGATCAGGAGATGGAACCCTGGCTGATTTCCTCTCTCGCTCTCTCTAACCCAGGGATCACTGGACAGTGATCAGGAGCAGGAGCCCTGGCTGATTTCCCCTCTCTCTCTAACCCAGGGATCACTGGACAGTGATCAGGAGCAGGAACCCTGGCTGATTTCCCCCCTCTCTCTCTCTAACCCAGGGATCACTGGACAGTGATCGGGAGCAGGAACCCTGGCTGATTTCCTCTCTCTCTCTAACCCAGGGGTCACTGGACAGTGATCAGGAGCAGGAACCCTGGCTGATTTCCCCTCTCTCTCTAACCCAGGGATCACTGGACAGTGATCAGGAGCAGGAGCCCTGGCTGATTTCCCCTCTCTCTCTAACCCAGGGATCACTGGACAGTGATCAGGAGCAGGAACCCTGGCTGATTTCCCCCCTCTCTCTCTCTAACCCAGGGATCACTGGACAGTGATCGGGAGCAGGAACCCTGGCTGATTTCCTCTCTCTCTCTAACCCAGGGGTCACTGGACAGTGATCAGGAGCAGGAACCCTGGCTGATTTCCCCTCTCTCTATAATCCAGGGATCACTGGACAGTGATCAGGAGCAGGAACCCTGGCTGATTTCCTCTCTCTCTCTAACCCAGGGATCACTGGACAGTGATCAGGAGCAGGAACCCTGGCTGATTTCCCCTCTCTCTAACCCAGGGATCACTGGACAGTGATCAGGAGCAGGAACCCTGGCTGATTTCCTCTCTCTCTCTCTCTCTCTATCCCAGGGATCACTGGACAGTGATCAGGAGCAGGAATCCTGGCTGATTTCCCCTCTCTCTCTCTAACCCAGGGATCACTGGACAGTGATCAGGAGCAGGAACCCTGGCTGATTTCCCCTCTCTCTCTAACCCAGGGATCACTGGACAGTGATCAGGAGCAGGAACCCTGACTGATTTCCTCTCTCTCTCTAACCCAGGGATCACTGGACAGTGATCAGGAGCAGGAACCCTGGCTGATTTCCCCTCTCTCTCTAACCCAGGGATCACTGGACAGTGATCAGGAGCAGGAACCCTGGCTGGTTTCCCCTCTCTCTCTCTCTAACCCAGGGATCACTGGACAGTGATCAGGAGCAGGAACCCTGGCTGATTTCCCCCCTCCCTCTCTAACCCAGGGATCACTGGACAGTGATCAGGAGCAGGAACCCAGGCTGATTTCCCCTCTCTCTCTAACCCAGGGATCACTGGACAGTGATCAGGAGCAGGAACCCTGGCTGATTTCCCCTCTCTCTCTCTCTATAACCCAGGGATCACTGGACAGTGATCAGGAGCAGGAACCCTGGCTGATTTCCTCTCTCTCTCTAACCCAGGGATCACTGGACAGTGATCAGGAGCAGGAACCCTGGCTAATTCTCTCTCTCTCTCTAACCGAGGGATCACTGGACAGTGATCAGGAACAGGAACCCTGGCTGATTTCCTCTCTCTCTAATCCAGGGATCACAGGACCGTGATCAGGAGCAGGAACCCTGGCTGATTTCCCCTCTCTCTCTAACCCAGCGATCACTGGACAGTGATCAGGAGCAGGAACCCTGGCTGATTTCCCCTCTCTCTCTAACCCAGGGATCACTGGACAGTGATCAGGAGCAGGAACCCTGGCTGATTTCCCCTCTCTCTCTAACCCAGCGATCACTGGACAGTGATCAGGAGCAGGATCCCTGGCTGATTTCCCCTCTCTCTCTCTAACCCAGGGATCACTGGACAGTGATCAGGAGCAGGAACCCTGGCTGATTTCCCCTCTCTCTCTCTAACCCAGGGATCACTGGACAGTGATCAGGAGCAGGAACCCTGGCTGATTTCCCCTCTCTCTCTAACCCAGGGATCACTGGACAGTGATCAGGAGCAGGAACCCTGGCTGATTTCCCTCTCTCTCTAACCCAGGGATCCCTAGACAGTGATCAGGAGCAGGAACCCTGGCAGATTTCCCCTCTCTCTAACCCAGGGATCACTGGACAGTGATCAGGAGCAGGAACCCTGGCTGATTTCCTCTCTCGCTCTCTCTAACCCAGGGATCACTGGACAGTGATCAGGAGCAGGAGCCCTGGCTGATTTCCCCTCTCTCTCTAACCCAGGGATCACTGGACAGTGATCAGGAGCAGGAACCCTGGCTGATTTCCCCCCTCTCTCTCTCTAACCCAGGGATCACTGGACAGTGATCGGGAGCAGGAACCCTGGCTGATTTCCTCTCTCTCTCTAACCCAGGGGTCACTGGACAGTGATCAGGAGCAGGAACCCTGGCTGATTTCCCCTCTCTCTCTAACCCAGGGATCACTGGACAGTGATCAGGAGCAGGAGCCCTGGCTGATTTCCCCTCTCTCTCTAACCCAGGGATCACTGGACAGTGATCAGGAGCAGGAACCCTGGCTGATTTCCTCTCTCTCTCTAACCCAGGGATCACTGGACAGTGATCAGGAGCAGGAACCCTGGCTGATTTCCCCTCTCTCTAACCCAGGGATCACTGGACAGTGATCAGGAGCAGGAACCCTGGCTGATTTCCTCTCTCTCTCTCTCTCTCTATCCCAGGGATCACTGGACAGTGATCAGGAGCAGGAATCCTGGCTGATTTCCCCTCTCTCTCTCTAACCCAGGGATCACTGGACAGTGATCAGGAGCAGGAACCCTGGCTGATTTCCCCTCTCTCTCTAACCCAGGGATCACTGGACAGTGATCAGGAGCAGGAACCCTGACTGATTTCCTCTCTCTCTCTAACCCAGGGATCACTGGACAGTGATCAGGAGCAGGAACCCTGGCTGATTTCCCCTCTCTCTCTAACCCAGGGATCACTGGACAGTGATCAGGAGCAGGAACCCTGGCTGGTTTCCCCTCTCTCTCTCTCTAACCCAGGGATCACTGGACAGTGATCAGGAGCAGGAACCCTGGCTGATTTCCCCCCTCCCTCTCTAACCCAGGGATCACTGGACAGTGATCAGGAGCAGGAATCCTGGCTGATTTCCCCTCTCTCTCTAACCCAGGGATCACTGGACAGTGATCAGGAGCAGGAACCCTGGCTGATTTCCCCTCTCTCTCTAACCCAGGGATCACTGGACAGTGATCAGGAGCAGGAACCCTGGCTGATTTCCCCTCTCTCTCTAACCCAGGGATCACTGGACAGTGATCAGGAGCAGGAACCCTGGCTGATTTCCCCTCTCTCTCTCTCTAACCCAGGGATCACTGGACAGTGATCAGGAGCAGGAACCCTGGCTGATTTCCCCCCTCTCTCTCTAACACAGGGATCATTGGACAGTGATCAGGAGCAGGAGCCCTGGCTGATTTCCCCTCTCTCTCTCTCTCTCTCTAACCCAGGGATCACTGGACAGTGATCAGGAGCAGGAGCCCTGGCTGATTTCACCTCTCTCTCTAACCCAGGGATCACTGGACAGTGATCAGGAGCAGGAACCCTGGCTGATTTCCCCCTCTCTCCCTAACCCAGGGATCACTGGACAGTGATCAGGAGCAGGATCACTGGCTGATTTCCTCTCTCTCTAATCCAGGGATCACTGGACAGTGATCAGGAGCAGGAACCCTGACTGATTTCCTCTCTCTCTCTAACCCAGGGATCACCGGACAGTGATCAGGAGCAGGAACCCTGGCTGATTTCCCCTCCCTCTCTAACCCAGGGATCACTGGACAGTGATCAGGAGCAGGAACCCAGGCTGATTTCCCCTCTCTCTCTAACCCAGGGATCACTGGACAGTGATCAGGAGCAGGAACCCTGGCTGATTTCCTCTCTCTCTAATCCAGGGATCACTGGACAGTGATCAGGAGCAGGAACCCTGACTGATTTCCTCTCTCTCTCTAACCCAGGGATCACCGGACAGTGATCAGGAGCAGGAACCCTGGCTGATTTCCCCTCCCTCTCTAACCCAGGGATCACTGGACAGTGATCAGGAGCAGGAACCCTGGCTGATTTCCTCTCTCTCTCTAACCCAGGGATCACTGGACAGTGATCAGGAGCAGAAACCCTGGCTGATTTCCCCTCTCTCTCTCTCTAACCCAGGGATCACTGGACAGTGATCAGGAGCAGGAACCCTGGCTGATTTCCCCCCTCTCTCTCTAACCCAGGGATCACTGGACAGTGATCAGGAGCAGGAATCTTGGCTGATTTCCCCTCTCTCTCTAACCCAGGGATCACTGGACAGTGATAAGGAGCAGGAGCCCTGGCTGATTTCCCCTCTCTCTCTCACTCTCTCTAACCCAGGGATCACTGGACAGTGATCAGGAGCAGGAACCCTGGCTGATTTCCCCCTCTCTCCCTAACCCAGGGATCACTGGACAGTGATCAGGAGCAGGAACCCTGGCTGATTTCCTCTCTCTCTAATCCAGGGATCACTGGACAGTGATCAGGAGCAGGAACCCTGGCTGATTTCCCCTCTCTCCCTCTAACCCAGGGATCACTGGACAGTGATCAGGAGCAGGAACCCTGGCTGATTTCCCCTCTCTCTCAAACCCAGGGATCACTGGATAGTGATCAGGAGCAGGAACCCTGGCTGATTTCCCCTCTCTCTCCAACCCAGGGATCACTGGACAGTGATCAGGAGCAGGAACCCTGGCTGATTTGCTCTCTCTCTAACCCAGGGATCACTGGACAGTGATCAGGAGCAGGAACCCTGGCTGATTTCCCCTCTCTCTCAAACCCAGGGATCACTGAACAGTGATCAGGAGCAGGAGCCCTGGCTGATTTCCCCTCTTTCTAACCGAGGGATCACTGGACAGTGATCAGGAGACGGAACCCTGGCTGATTTCCTCTCTCTCTCTAACCCAGGGATCACTGGACAGTGATCAGGAGCAGGAGCCCTGGCTGATTTCCTCTCTCTCTCTAACCCAGGGATCACTGGACAGTGATCAGGAGCAGGAACCCTGGCTGATTTCCTCTCTCTCTCTCTAACCCGGGGATCACTGGACAGTGATCAGGAGCAGGAACACTGGCTGATTTCCTCTCTCTCTCTCTAACCCAGGGATCACTGGACAGTGATCAGGAGACGGAACCCTGGCTGATTTTCTCTCTCTCTCTCTAACCCAGGGATCACTGGACAGTGATCAGGAGCAGAATCCCTCGCTGATTTCCCCTCTCTCTCTCTAACCAGGGATCACTGGACAGTGATCAGGAGCAGGAACCCTGGCTGATTTCCCCTCTCTCTCTCTAACCCAGGGATCACTGGGCAGTGATCAGGAGCAGAATTCCTCGCTGATTTCCCCTCTCTCTCTCTAACCCAGGGATCACTAGACAGTGATCAGGAGCAGGAACCCTGGCTGATTTCCCCTCTCTCTAACCCAGGGATCACTGGACAGTGATCAGGAGCAGGAACCCTGGCTGATTTCCTCTCTCTCTAACCCAGGGATCACTGGACAGTGATCAGGAGCAGGAACCCTGGCTGATTTCCTCTCTCTCTAATCCAGGGATCACTGGACAGTGTTCAGGAGCAGGAACCCTGGCTGATTTCCCCTCTCTCTCTGTAACCCAGGGATCACCGGACAGTGATCAGGAGCAGGAACCCTGGCTGATTTCCCCTCTCTCTCTAACCCAGGGATCACTGGACAGTGATCAGGAGCAGGAACCCTGGCTGATTTCCTCTCTCTCTCTAACCCAGGGATCACTAGACAGTGATCAGGAGCAGGAACCCTGGCTGATTTCCTCTCTCTCTCTAACCCAGGGATCACTGGACAGTGATCAGGAGCAGGAACCCTGGATGATTTCCCCCCTCTCTCTCTAAATCAGGGGTCACAGGACAGTGATCAGGAGCAGGAACCCTGGCTGATTTCCCCTCTCTCTAAATCAGGGGTCACTGGACAGTGATCAGGAGCAGGAACCCTGGCTGATTTCCTCTCTCTCTTTCTAACCCAGGGATCACTGGACAGTGATCAGGAGCAGGAACCCTGGCTGATTTCCCCTCTCTCTAACCCAGGGATCACTGGACAGTGATCAGGAGCAGGAACCCTGGCTGATTTCCCCTCTCTCTCTAACCCAGGGATCACTGGACAGTGATCAGGAGCAGGAACCCTGGCTGATTTTCCCCTCTCTCTCTCTCTAACCCAGGGATCACTGGACAGTGATCAGGAGCAGGAACCCTGGCTGATTTCCCCTCTCTCTCTAACCCAGGAATCACTGGACAGTGATCAGGAGCAGGAACCCTGGCTGATTTCCCCTCTCTCTAACCCAGGGATCACTGGACAGTGATCAGGAGCAGGAACCCTGGCTGATTTCCTCTCTCTCTCTAACCCAGGGATCACTGGACAGTGATCAGGAGCAGGAACACTGGCTGATTTCCCCTCTCTCTCTAACCCAGGGCTCACTGGACAGTGATCAGGAGCAGGAACCCTGACTGATTTCCCCCCTCTCTCTCTCTAACCCAGGGATCACTGGACAGTGATCAGGAGCAGGAACACTGGCTGATTTCCCCTCTCTCTCTAACCCAGGGATCACTGGGCAGTGATCAGGAGCAGGAACCCTGGCTGATTTCCCCTCTCTCTCTAACCCAGGGATCACTGGACAGTGATCAGGAGCAGGAACACTGGCTGATTTCCCCTCTCTCTCTAACCCAGGGATCACTGGACAGTGATCAGGAGCAGGAACCCTGGCTGATTTCCCTCTCTCTCTAACCCAGGGATCACTGGACAGTGATCAGGAGCAGGAACACTGGCTGATTTTCCCTCTCTCTCTAACCCAGGGATCACTGGATAGTGATCAGGAGCAGGAACCCTGACTGATTTCCCCTCTCTCTCTCTAACCCAGGATCACAGGACAGTGATCAGGAGCAGGAACCCTGGCTGATTTCCCCTCTCTCTAAATCAGGGGTCACTGGACAGTGATCAGGAGCAGGAACCCTGGCTGATTTCCTCTCTCTCTTTCTAACCCAGGGATCACTGGACAGTGATCAGGAGCAGGAACCCTGGCTGATTTCCCCTCTCTCTAACCCAGGGATCACTGGACAGTGATCAGGAGCAGGAACCCTGGCTGATTTCCCCTCTCTCTCTAACCCAGGGATCACTGGACAGTGATCAGGAGCAGGAACCCTGGCTGATTTTCCCCTCTCTCTCTCTCTAACCCAGGGATCACTGGACAGTGATCAGGAGCAGGAACCCTGGCTGATTTCCCCTCTCTCTCTAACCCAGGAATCACTGGACAGTGATCAGGAGCAGGAACCCTGGCTGATTTCCCCTCTCTCTAACCCAGGGATCACTGGACAGTGATCAGGAGCAGGAACCCTGGCTGATTTCCTCTCTCTCTCTAACCCAGGGATCACTGGACAGTGATCAGGAGCAGGAACACTGGCTGATTTCCCCTCTCTCTCTAACCCAGGGCTCACTGGACAGTGATCAGGAGCAGGAACCCTGACTGATTTCCCCCCTCTCTCTCTCTAACCCAGGGATCACTGGACAGTGATCAGGAGCAGGAACACTGGCTGATTTCCCCTCTCTCTCTAACCCAGGGATCACTGGGCAGTGATCAGGAGCAGGAACCCTGGCTGATTTCCCCTCTCTCTCTAACCCAGGGATCACTGGACAGTGATCAGGAGCAGGAACACTGGCTGATTTCCCCTCTCTCTCTAACCCAGGGATCACTGGACAGTGATCAGGAGCAGGAACCCTGGCTGATTTCCCTCTCTCTCTAACCCAGGGATCACTGGACAGTGATCAGGAGCAGGAACACTGGCTGATTTTCCCTCTCTCTCTAACCCAGGGATCACTGGACTGTGATCAGGAGCAGGCACCCTGGCTGATTTCCCCTCTCTCTCTAACCCAGGGATCACTGGACAGTGATCAGGAGCAGGAACCCTGTCTGATTTCCTCTCTCTCTCTAACCCAAGGATCTGGACAGTGATCAGGAGCAGGAACCCTGGCTGATTTCCCGTGGGACCGAGGGGAAAGGTTGGGGTGATTAGGGATGGAGCTGGTGATTGCCAGGGGTTGGGAATAGATGAGGATGGGCTGATCTTGATGGAGAAGGACAGAGGACGTTGCAGTTTGACCCTCGTCATAGTCTCGAGAACATTCTTCACTTGACTCACCTTCTCCATTCACATTAGTCTCGCTGTGGAACATGCAGTGTTGGTCCTTAATAAACCTTCCACTCAACTTAATGTCCACAAAACCCTGTCCAACCCTGTGAACACAAGAACAACCCGTCATAGACTGTCCCACACACTGACTCTCACTGGGGTACGGGTCCCACACACACTGACTCTCACTGGGGTACGGGTCCCACACACACTGACTCTCACTGGGGTACGGATTCCACACACACTGACTCTCACTGGGGTACGGGTCCCACACACACTGACTCTCACTGGGGTACGGGTCCCACACACACTGACTCTCACTGGGGTACGGGTCCCACACACACTGACTCTCACTGGGGTACGGGTCCCACACACACTGACTCTAACTGAGGTACGGGTTCCACACACACTGACTCTCACTGGGGTACGGGTCCCACACACACTGACTCTCACTGGGGTACGGGTCCCACACACACTGACTCTCACTGGGGTAGGGGTCCCACACACACTGACTCTCACTGGGGTACGGGTCCCACACATACTGACTCTCACTGGGGTATGGGTCCCACACACACTGACTCTCACTGGGGTACGGGTCCCACACACACTGACTCTAACTGAGGTACGGGTTCCACACACACTGACTCTCACTGGGGTACGGGTCCCACACACACTGACTCTCACTGGGGTACGGGTCCCACACACACTGACTCTCACTGGGGTAGGGGTCCCACACACACTGACTCTCACTGGGGTACGGGTCCCACACACACTGACTCTCACTGGGGTACGGATCCCACACACACTGACTCTCACTGGGGTACGGGTCTCACACACACTGACTCTCACTGGGGTACGGGTCCCACACACACTGACTCTCACTGGGGTACGCGTCCCACACACACTGACTCTCACTGGGGTACGGGTCCCACACACACTGACTCTCACTGGGGTACGGGTCCCACACACACTGACTCTCACTGGGGTACGGATCCCACACACACTGACCCTCACTGGGGTACGGGTTCCACACACACTGACTCTCACTGTCCCACACACTGACTCTCACTGGGGTATGGGTCCCACACACACTGACTCTCACTGGGGTACGGATCCCACACACACTGACCCTCACTGGGGTACGGGTCCCACACACTGACTCTCACTGTCCCACACACTGACTCTCACTGGGGTATGGGTCCCACACACACTGACTCTCACTGGGGTACGGATCCCACACACACTGACTCTCACTGGGGTACAGGTCCCACACACTGACTCTCACTGGGGTACGGGTCCCACACACACTGACTCTCACTGGGGTACGGATCCCACACACACTGACTCTCACTGGGGTACGGGTCCCACACACACTGACTCTCACTGGGGTACGGATCCCACACACACGGACTCTCACTGGGGTAGGGGTCCCACACACACTGACTCTCACTGGGGTACGGGTCCCACACACACTGACTCTCACTGGGGTACGGGTCCCACACACACTGACTCTCACTGGGGTACGGGTCCCACACACACTGACTCTCACTGGGGTACGGGTTCCACACACACGGACTCTCACTGGGGTACGGGTCCCACACACACTGACTCTCACTGGGGTACGGGTCCCCACACACTGACTCTCACTGGGGTACGGGTCCCACACACACTGACTCTCACTGGGGTACGGGTCTCACACACACTGACTCTCACTGAGGTACGGGTCCCACACACACTGACTCTCACTGGGGTACGGGTCCCACACACACTGACTCTCACTGGGGTACGGGTCTCACACACACTGACTCTCACTGGGGTACGGGTCCCACACACACTGACTCTCCCTGGGGTACGGGTCCCACACACACTTACTCTCACTGAGGTACGGGTCCGACACACACTGACTCTCACTGGGGTACGGGTCTCACACACACTGACTCTCACTGGGGTACGGGTCCCACACACACTGACTCTCACTGGGGTACGGGTCCCACACACACTGACTCTCACTGAGGTACGGGACCCACACACACTGACTCTCACTGGGGTACGGGTCCCACACACACTGACTCTCACTGGGGTACGGGTCCCACACACACTGACTCTCACTGGGGTACGGGTCCCACACACACTGACTCTCACTGGGGTATGGGTCCCACACACACTGACTCTCACTGGGGTATGGGTCCCACACACACTGACTCTCACTGGGGTACAGGTCCCACACACACTGACTCTCACTGGGGTACGGGTCCCACACACACTGACTCTCACTGGGGTACGGGTCCCACACACACTGACTCTCACTGGGGTACAGGTCCCACACACACTGACTCTCACTGGGGTACGGGTCCCACACACACTGACTCTCACTGGGGTACGGGTCCCACACACTGACTCTCACTGGGGTACGGGTCCCACAAACACTGACTCTCACTGGGGTACGGGTCCCACACACACTGACTCTCACTGGGGTACGGGTCCCACAAACACTGACTCTCACTGGGGTACGGGTCCCACACACACTGACTCTCACTGGGGTACGGGTTCCACACACACTGACTCTCACTGGGGTACGGGTCCCACACACACTGACTCTCACTGGGGTACGGGTCCCACACACACTGACTCTCATTGGGGTACGGGTCCCACAAACACACACACTGACTCTCACTGGGGTACGGGTCCCACACACACTGACTCTCACTGGGGGTACGGGTCCCACACACACTGACTCTCACTGGGGTACGGGTTCCAAACACTGACTCTCACTGGGGTACGGGTCCCACACACACTGACTCTCACTGGGGTACGGGTCCCACACACACTGACTCACTGGGGTACGGTCCCACACACACTGACTCTCACTGGGGTACGGGTCCCACACACACTGACTCACTGGGGTACGGGTCCCACACACACTGACTCTCACTGGGGTACGGGTCCCACACACGCTGACTCTCACTGGGGTACGGGTCCCACACACACTGACTCTCACTGGGGTACAGGTCCCACACACACTGACTCTCACTGGGGTACGGGTCCCACACACACTGACTCACTGGGGTACGGGTCCCACACACACTGACTCTCACTGGGGTACGGGTCCCACACACACTGACTCTCACTGGGGTACAGGTCCCACACACACTGACTCTCACTGGGGTACGGGTCCCACACACACTGACTCTCACTGGGATACGGGCCCCACACACACTGACTCTCACTGGGGTACGGGACCCACACACACTGACTCACTGGGGTACGGGTCCCACACACACTGACTCTCACAGGGGTACGGGTCCCACACACACTGACTCTCACTGGGGTACGGGTCCCACACACACTGACTCTCACTGGGGTATGGGTCCCACACACACTGACTCTCACTGGGGTACGGGTCCCACACACACTGACTCTCACAGGGGTACGGGTCCCACACACACTGACTCTCACTGGGGTACGGGTCCCACACACACTGACTCTCACTGGGGTACGGGTCCCACACACACTGACTCTCACTGGGGTACGGGTCCCACACACACTGACTCTCACTGGGGTACGGGTCCCACACACACTGACTCTCACTGGGGTACGGGCCCCACACACTGACTCTCACTGGGGACGCGGAACGTTACCTGGTGACTCCATCCTTGATGTAATACAGGAGACATTCGGACATGAGCGGATCTTCATTTAAATTCACCAAGTGCGGCGTCTGAAATGAGAAAGAGTCAGTGAAAACACCGTCCACAGGAGACGGGAGCCTCGTCCACTCGCCCCCCCCCCCCCCCACACGACACCCCTCCACACGGCCCCCCCCCCACACGGTAACCCCACCACACGCGCCCCCCCCACACACGCGCCCCCCCCAATGGGCACCCCCCCCCCCCCCCACGGCGCCCTCCCCCCACACGCCCCCCCCACGGCGCCCCCTGTGAATCAGGATTACTCCGTGCCCCGGGGCTGCGACCTGGACTGACCTTTTTGGGAGAGAACACTCCGACTGTTCCGCCATCCTCCCGGGTGGCCACTCCCATCTCGGCCAACAGGGCTTCCCTGGAAGCGAAGGAGAGACAGTCAGAGATACCCTGTGACACAACACTCACCCCTCACCCCCTCCTCCCAGTCACTGCTTCACCCCCACTCAGAGAAAGATAGAAAATAGCAGCAGGAGGACGACATTCGGCCCTTCGAGCCCGCTCCGCCATTCATCACCATCATGGCTGATCATCCAACTCAATAGCCCAATCCCGCTTCCCCCTATCCTTTGATCCCCTTCGCCCTCAGTGCGATATCTAACTGCTTCCTGTAAACAGACAATGTTTGGACTCAACTGCTTCCTGTGGTAACGAATTCCACAGGCCGACCACTCCCTGGGTGAAGAAATGTCTCCTCATCTCTGTCCTAAATGGTCTCCCCCGAATCCTCAGACTGTGCCCCCTGGTTCTGGACACACCCACCATCGGGAACATCCTTCCTGCATCAACCCTGTCCAGTCCCCCCCACCATTGGGAACATCCTTCCTGCATCGACCCTGTCCAGTCCCCCCCACCATCGGGAACATCCTTCCTGCATCGACCCTGTCCAGTCCCCCCCACCATCGGGAACATCCTTCCTGCATCGACCCTGTCCAGTCCCCCCCCACCATCGGGAACATCCTTCCTGCATCGACCCTGTCCAGTCCCCCCCACCATCGGGAACATCCTTCCTGCATCCACCCTGTCCAGTCCCCTCCACCATCGGGAACATCCTTCCTGCATCAACCCTGTCCAGTCCCCCCCCACCAACCATCGGGAACATCCTTCCTGCATCGACCCTGTCCAGTCCCCCCCCACCATTGGGAACATCCTTCCAGCATCGACCCTGTCCAGTCCGCCCCACCATCGGGAACATCCTTCCTGCATCGACCCTGTCCAGTCCCCCCCACCATCGGGAACATCCTTCCAGCATCGACCCTGTCCAGTCCCCCCCACCATCGGGAACATCCTTCCTGCATCGACCCTGTCCAGTCCCCCCCACCATCGGGAACATCCTTCCTGCATCGACCCTGTCCAGTCCCCCCCCACCAACCATCGGGAACATCCTTCCTGCATCAACCCTGTCCAGTCCCCCCCCCACCATCGGGAACATCCTTCCTGCATCAACCCTGTCCAGTCCCCCCCACCATCAGGAACATCCTTCCTGCATCAACCCTGTCCAGTCCCCCCCACCATCAGGAACATCCTTCCTGCATCGACCCTGTCCAGTCCCCCCCCACCAACCATCGGGAACATCCTTCCTGCATCCACCCTGTCCAGTCCCCCCCCCACCATCAGGAATATCCTTCCAGCATCGACCCTGTCCAGTCCCCCCCACCATCGGGAACATCCTTCCTGCATCCACCCTGTCCAGTCCCCCCACCATCGGGAACATCCTTCCAGCATCGACCCTGTCCAGTCCCCCCCCACCATCGGGAACATCCTTCCTGCATCGACCCTGTCCAGTCCCCCCCCCACCATCGGGAACATCCTTCCAGCATCGACCCTGTCCAGTCCCCCCCCCCACCATCGGGAACATCCTTCCAGCATCGACCCTGTCCAGTCCCCCCCCCCCCCCCAACCATCGGGAACATCCTTCCGGCATCGACCCTGTCCAGCCCCCCCCCACCATCGGGAACATTCTTCCAGCATCGACCCTGTCCAGTCCCCCCCCACCATCGGGAACATCCTTCCTGCATCAACCCTGTCCAGTCCCCCCCACCATCGGGAACATCCTTCCTGCATCAACCCTGTCCAGTCCCCCCCACCATCGGGAACATCCTTCCTGCATCGACCCTGTCCAGTCCCCCCCCAACATCGGGAACATCCTTCCTGCATCGACCCTGTCCAGTCCCCCCCCACCATCGGGAACATCCTTCCTGCATCCACCCTGTCCAGTCCCCCCCACCATCAGGAACATCCTTCCTGCATCAACCCTGTCCAGTCCCCCCCACCATCGGGAACATCCTTCCTGCATCAACCCTGTCCAGTCCCCCCCACCATCGGGAACATCCTTCCTGCATCAACCCTGTCCAGTCCCCCCCACCATCGGGAACATCCTTCCTGCATCGACCCTGTCCAGTCCCCCCCACCATCAGGAACATCCTTCCTGCATCCACCCTGTCCAGTACCCCCCACCATCGGGAACATCCTTCCTGCATCGACCCTGTCCAGTCCCCCCCCACCATCGGGAACATCCTTCCTGCATCAACCCTGTCCAGTCTCCCCCCACCATCGGGAACATCCTTCCTGCATCGACCCTGTCCAGTCTCCCCCCACCATCGGGAACATCCTTCCTGCATCGACCCTGTCCAGTCCCCCCCCCCAACCATCGGGAACATCCTTCCTGCATCGACCCTGTCCAGTTCCCCCCCCCCACCATCGGGAACATCCTTCCTGCATCAACCCTGTCCAGTCTCCCCCCACCATCGGGAACATCCTTCCTGCATCGACCCTGTCCAGTCCCCCCCACCATCGGGAACATCCTTCCTGCATCGACCCTGTCCAGTCCCCCCCACCATCGGGAACATCCTTCCTGCATCTACCATTTCCAGTCCCCCCCCCACCATCGGGAACATCCTTCCTGCATCGACCCTGTCCAGTCCCCCCCCACCATCGGGAACATCCTTCCTGCATCAACCCTGTCCAGTCCCCCCCACCATCGGGAACATCCTTCCTGCATCGACCCTGTCCAGTCCTCCCCACCATCGGGAACATCCTTCCTGCATCGGCCCTGTCCAGTCCCCACCACCATCAGGAACATCCTTCCTGCATCCACCCTGTCCAGTCCCCCCCACCATCAGGAACATCCTTCCTGCATCCACCCTGTCCAGTCCTGTTAGAATTTTATAGGTTTCCATGAGATCCCCCCCCATTCTTCTGAACTTCAGCGAATACAATCCTAACCGACTCAATCTCTCCTCGTACGTCAGTCCCACCATCCCAGGAATCAGTCTGGTAAACCTTCACTGCTCTCCCTCAAGAGCAAGAACATCCTTCGCTGCGCTCCCTCGAGAGCAAGAACATCCTTCGCTGCTCTCCCTCGAGAGCAAGAACACCCTTCGCTGCTCTCCCTCGAGAGCAAGAACATCCTTCGCTGCTCTCCCTCGAGAGCAAGAACATCGTTCGCTGCTCTCCCTCGAGAGCAAGAACATCCTTCGCTGCTCTCCCTCAAGAGCAAGAACATCCTTCGCTGCTCTCCCTCGAGAGCAAGAACATCCTTCGCTGCTCTCCCTCGAGAGCAAGAACATCCTTCGCTGCTCTCCCTCGAGAGCAAGAACATCCTTCGCTGCGCTCCCTCGAGAGCCAGAACATCCTTCGCTGCTCTCCCTCGAGAGCAAGAACATCCTTCTGTATAATTGCAGCAACACATCCCTGCTCCGTACTCGAATCCTCTCGATATGAAGGCTACCATGCCACTTGCCTTCTTTCCCGCCTGCTGCACCTGCCTGCTTACCTTCAGTGACTGGTGTACGAGGACACCCAGCTCTCGTTACACACTCCCCTCTCCTAATTTATGGCCATTCAGATAATATTCTGCCTTCTCGTTTTTACTCCCAAAGTGGATAACCTCCCATTTCTCCACATTATACTGCATCTGCCATTAATTTACCCACTCTCTCAGCCTGTCTGAATCAGACTGAAGGATCTCTGCAGCCTCCTCACAGCTCACCCTCCCTCCCAGCTTTGTGTCGTCTGCAAATCTGGAGATATTACATTTTGTTCCCTCATCTAAATCATGAATATATTTGGTGAATAGCTGGGGCCCCAGCACCAATCCCTGCGGCACCCCACTAGTCCCTGCTGCCAATTTGAAAAGGATCCATTAATTCCTATTCTTTGTTTCCTCTCTCCCAACCAGTTTTCTATCCATCTCAATGCGCTACCGCCTAATCCCATGCGGTTTAATTTTACACACTAACCTTTTATGTGGGACTTCGTCAAAAGCCTTCTGAAAGTCCAAATACACCACATTGTCATGGGAATGTCCCTTTAAGAAAGGTTTTTGTCTTATCACATGACTTCAGTGATGTCATTGTGTGGGTGGAGCTGGGCTGTGGCTGTTTTTACTTTCACTTTCAGATTTGACTGCTGCAGACTCGGGGAGAAAGAGGTGTTTTGTTCCTGTCTCTCTATTTTCATTTTAAATATCTGTTCCAGTAAAAAAAAAAATACTGATTGTAGCTACCTGCTTTGGGATACAGTTTGCTTTCCGGAAGGGTTTAAACCCGCTGGTGAGACGGGGTCAGAATCTCAGGGGACGCCAGCCTTATTCGAGTGAGAATACAGAGTGCTGGGCCACGCCCTTAAAAAGGAGTTTTGGGGGATTTTGTTTTTGAATTGGAACAGTTAAGGGGGGAATTCATTAAGGGTTATATATAGGTTACTGTAGCTGGTTGGGGTCATTATGTTTGTAATTGATAAAAATTCTTGCTGTGTGTTTATATATAAATTCTGAGAATAAAGTTTGTTCTGATTGAAGTGTCTGGGTCGACTGTTGAATCACACCTGAAGGGAAGGACCTGGTGTTCATCCTCGCCACATTCAACATAAAGATTGTTGGTCAGGTGAGCTCCATAAAATACTTTAGTTTTTAAACCCTGGCTCATGACAACATCCTGAGCCCCCCGTGGTCTAATTCCATGCTGACTGCCCGATCCTGCCACTGTTTCCTAGCGCACTGCTATAAACTCTTTGATAATGGATTCTAGAATTTTCCCCACTACCGGTGTCAGGCTTCCTTCTCCATAACTCCCTGCTTTCTCTCGACCTCCTTTTTAAATAATGGGGTTACATTAGCCACCCTCCAATCTGCAGGGACTGTTCCGCAGTCCAGAGAAACCTGGAAGGTGACCACCCCCAAGAGCTACCTCCTGAAGCACTCTGGGATGTAGATTCTCCGGCCCTGGGGATTGATCCGCCTTCAATCCCGTCAATTCCCCCCACACCATTTCTCTACTAATGTTGATCTCTTTCAGTTCCTCCCTCTCACTAATCCCTGCGTTCCCCAACATTTCTGGTATCTGATTTGTGTCCTCCTTTGTGAAAACAGAACCAAAGTCTGTATTTAGCTGCTCAGCCATTTCTTTGTCCCCCGTTATACATTCCCCTGTTTCGGACTGTAAGGGACCTACATTTGTCTTCACCAATCTTTTTCTCTTCACATACAATAAACATTCCTGTATCCCTCATCCACTCCTCCCAGTCCACACTCCACCCGATCTCCAATCACCTCCTCACCTTTTACCCCAAATCCCTCCTCCTCAATCTCATCATTCAGCTGTCGCCTCTTCCCAAGAGACCTCCTCCGCCTCCCCACCCCACGCTGGTGGGCCCCCTCCCACTGATATCCCCTCACATTTCACCCCTGCATTTCGACAGACCAACCGACTTCACCCCTCCATCCGGACTGACCCCTGACCTCACCTCTCCATCTAGACTGACCCCTGACCTCACCCCTCCATCGGGGCTGACCCCCGACCTCATCCCTCCATCCGGACTGACCCCTGACCTCACGTCTCCATCTAAACTGACCCCTAACCTCACCCCTCCATCCGGGCTGACCCCCTGACCTCACCTCTCCATCCGGGCTGACCCCCTGACCTCACCTCTCCATCCGGACTGACCCCTGACCTCACCTCTCCATCCGGATTGCCTCGGTTTTCCTCAGTTTCTCCTCCCAGGTTTCATTCAGTTCCTCGATTATTTTCTCAGTTTCCTGAAAGCAAAATAATAATTCCTGAGGAAACATTCCTATTGGCCGCTGCCCACAGGATCTGGGGGGGGACGGCGAGTTTGTCAGGGATTAGCGGGAATCCCGGAAGCTGGAGTTTCAGCGACTGTGGGACGGTGGGCAGCAGCGAGCGTTGGGGTTGGAGTGGGAGGTCAGGGGTCAATGAGTGTTGGGGTGGGAGGTCAGGGGTCAATGAGTGTTGGGGTGGGAGGTCAGGGGTCAGCGAGTGCTGGGGTGGGAGATCAGGGGTCAGTGAGCATTTGGGTGAGAAGTCAGGGGTCAGTGAGCATTGGGGTGGGAGGTCAGTGAACCTTGGGGTGGGGGTCGGGGGTCAGTGAGCATTGGAGTGCGAGGTTGGAGGTCAGTGAGTGTTGGGGTGGGATGTCGGAGGCCAGTGTGCGTTAGGGTGATAGGTCAGGAGTCAGTGAGCGTTGGAGTGTGAGGTCAGGGGTCAGTGAGCATTGGGGTGGGAGGTCAGGGGTCAGTGAGTGTTGGGGGTGGGAGGTCAGGGGTCAGTGAGCGTTGGGGTGGGAGTTCAGGGGTCAGTGAGCTTTGGGGTGGGAGGTCAGGGGTCAGTGAATGTAGGGGGTGGGAGGTCAGGGGTCAGTGAGTGTTGGGGTGGGAGTGGGAGGTCAGGGGTCAGTGAGCATTGGGGTGGGAGGTCAGGGGTCAGTGAGCATTGGGGTGGGAGGTCAGGGGTCAGTGAGCGTTGGGGTGGGAGGTCAGTGAGCGTTGTGGTGGGGGGTCAGGGTTGTTCGGTAGGGGATGAGGATGGGTTTATTTCCAGAGACACAGCTCTCACCTGCAGCCGGTCCATTGCCTCTTCGCTGGACAGGAGGTGACCGTTCGACTGCCCCTCAACCTCCTCTTGGGGACTGGGCTGGGGGCAGGGCCGCTGGAGCGACTCTCCCTCACCTGTGGGGGTCGAGGCCAGTGCGAAACGTTCGACCCCACCAATCAACGTAGGAGCAGAGCTCGACTGGACATTGATACTCTCCTCACACTGTACACCTGATATGGGGTAGGAGACAAATCCGCAGATTAGAGAGGGGTCGGGAAATCAAACAGCAATTAATATACAGAAAATTCAAACAAATCCAGAAACCCTGTCCCCATCAAACTCTCCCAGGACAGGTGCAGCACGGGGTTAGATACAGAGTAAAGCTCCCTCTACACTGTCCCCATCAAACTCTCCCAGGACAGGTACAGCACTGGGTTAGATACAGAGTAAAGCTCCCTCGACACTGTCCCCATCAAACACTCCCAGGACAGGTACAGCACGGGGTTAGATACAGAGCAAAACTCCCTCTACACTGTCCCCATCAAACACTCCCAGGACAGGTACAGCACGGGGTTAGATACAGAGTAAAGCTCCCTCTACACTGTCCCCATCAAACACTCCCAGGACAGGTACAGCACGGGGTTAGATACAGAGTAAAGCTCCCTCTACACTGTCCCCAACAAACACTCCCAGGACAGGAACAGCACGGGGTTAGATACAGAGTAAAGCTCCCTCTGCACAGGCCCTATCAAACTCTCCCAGGACAGGTACAGCACGGGGTTAGATACAGAGTAAATCTCCCTCTACACTGTCCCCATTAAACACTCCCAGAACAGGGACAGCACGGGGTTTGATACAGAGTAAAGCTCCCTCTACACTGTCCCCATTAAACACACCCAGGACAGGTACAGCACGGGGTTAGATACAGAGTAAAGCTCCCTCTACACTGTCCCCATCAAACACTCCCAGGACAGGTACAGCACGGGGTTCGATACAGAGTAAAGCCCCCTCTACACTGTCCCCATCAAACACTCCCAGGACAGGTACAGTGGGGGTTCGATACAGAGTAAAGCCCCCTCTACACTGTCCCCATCAAACACTCCCAGGACAGGTACAGTGGGGGTTCGATACAGAGTAAAGCTCCCTCTACACTGTCCCCATCAAACACTCCCAGGACAGGTACAGTGGGGGTTCGATACAGAGTAAAGCCCCCTCTACACTGTCCCCATCAAACACTCCCAGGACAGGTACAGCACGGGGTTCGATACAGAGTAAAGCTCCCTCTACACTGTCCCCATCAAACACTCCCAGGACAGGTACAGCACGGGGTTCGATACAGAGTAAAGCTCCCTCTACACTGTCCCCATCAAACACTCCCAGGACAGGTACAGCACGGGGTTAGATCCAGAGTAAAGCTCCCTCTACACAGTCCCCATGAAACACTCCCAGGACAGGTACAGCACGGGGTTAGATACAGAGTAAAGCTCCCTCTACACTGTCCCCATCAAACACTCCCAGGACAGGTGCAGCACGGGGTTAGATACAGAGTAAAGCCCCCTCTACACTGTCCCCATCAAACACTCCCAGGACAGGTACAGCACAGGGTTAGATACAGAGTAAAGCTCCCTCAACACTGTCCCCATCAAACACTCCCCAGGACAGGTACAGTACGGGGTGAGATACAGAGTAAAGCTCCCTCTACACTGTCCACATCAAACACTCCCAGGACAGGTACAGCACGGGGTTAGATACAGAGTAAAGCCCCCTCTACACTGTCCCCATCAAACACTCCCAGGACAGGTACAGTGGGGGTTCGATACAGAGTAAAGCCCCCTCTACACTGTCCCCATCAAACACTCCCAGGACAGGTACAGTGGGGGTTCGATACAGAGTAAAGCTCCCTCTACACTGTCCCCATCAAACACTCCCAGGACAGGTACAGTGGGGGTTCGATACAGAGTAAAGCCCCCTCTACACTGTCCCCATCAAACACTCCCAGGACAGGTACAGCACGGGGTTCGATACAGAGTAAAGCTCCCTCTACACTGTCCCCATCAAACACTCCCAGGACAGGTACAGCACGGGGTTAGATACAGAGTAAAGCTCCCTCTACACTGTCCCCATGAAACACTCCCAGGACAGGTACAGCACGGGGTTAGATACAGAGTAAAGCTCCCTCTACACTGTCCCCATCAAACACTCCCAGGACAGGTGCAGCACGGGGTTAGATACAGAGTAAAGCCCCCTCTACACTGTCCCCATCAAACACTCCCAGGACAGGTACAGCACAGGGTTAGATACAGAGTAAAGCTCCCTCAACACTGTCCCCATCAAACACTCCCCAGGACAGGTACAGTACGGGGTGAGATACAGAGTAAAGCTCCCTCTACACTGTCCCCATCAAACACTCCCAGGACAGGTGCAGCACGGGGTTAGATACAGAGTAAAGATCCCTCTACACTGTCCCCATCAAACACTCCCAGGACAGGTACAGCACGGGGTTAGATACAGAGTAAAGCCCCCTCTACACTGTCCCCATCAAACACTCCCAGGACAGGTACAGTGGGGGTTCGATACAGAGTAAAGCCCCCTCTACACTGTCCCCATCAAACACTGCCAGGACAGGTACAGTGGGGGTTCGATACAGAGTAAAGCGCCCTCTACACTGTCCCCATCAAACACTCCCAGGACAGGTACAGTGGGGGTTCGATACAGAGTAAAGCCCCCTCTACACTGTCCCCATCAAACACTCCCAGGACAGGTACAGCACGGGGTTCGATACAGAGTAAAGCTCCCTCTACACTGTCCCCATGAAACACTCCCAGGACAGGTACAGCACGGGGTTAGATACAGAGTAATGCTCCCTCTACACTGTCCCCATCAAACACTCCCAGGACAGGTGCAGCACGGGGTTAGATACAGAGTAAAGCCCCCTCTACACTGTCCCCATCCAGCACTCCCAGGACAGGTACAGCACAGGGTTAGATACAGAGTAAAGCTCCCTCAACACTGTCCCCATCAAACACTCCCCAGGACAGGTACAGTACGGGGTGAGATACAGAGTAAAGCTCCCTCTACACTGTCCCCATCAAACACTCCCAGGACAGGTACAGCACAGGGTTAGATACAGAGTAAAGCTCCCTCAACACTGTCCCCATCAAACACTCCCCAGGACAGGTACAGTACGGGGTGAGATACAGAGTAAAGCTCCCTCTACACTGTCCACATCAAACACTCCCAGGACAGGTACAGCACGGGGTTAGATACAGAGTAAAGCTCCCTCTACACTGTCCCCATCAAACACTCCCAGGACAGGTACAGCACGGGGTTAGATACAGAGTAAAGCTCTCTCTACACTGTCCCCATCAAACACTCCCCAGGACAGGTACAGTACGGGGTGAGATACAGAGTAAAGCTCCCTCTACACTGTCCACATCAAACACTCCCAGGACAGGTACAGTACGGGGTGAGATACAGAGTAAAGCTCCCTCTACACTGTCCACATCAAACACTCCCAGGACAGGTACAGCACGGGGTTAGATACAGAGTAAAGCTCCCTCTACACTGTCCCCATCAAACACTCCCAGGACAGGTACAGCACGGGGTTAGATACAGAGTAAAGCTCCCTCTACACTGTCCCCATCAAACACTCCCAGGACAGGTACAGCACGGGGTTAGATACAGAGTAAAGCTTCCTCTACACTGTCCCCATCAAACACTCCCAGGACAGTCTATAAAATAATGAGGGGCATAGATAAGGTAGATAGTCAACATCTTTTCCCAAAGGTAGGGGAGTCTAAAACTAGAGGGCATAGGTTTAAGGTGAGAGGGGAGAGATTCAGAAGGGCCCAGAGGGGCAATTTCTTCACTCAGAGGGTAGTGAGTGTCTGGAATGGGCTGCCAGAGGTAGTAGTAGAGGCGGGTACAATTGTGTCTTTCAAAAAGCATTTAGATAGTTACATGGGTAAGATGGGTATAGAGGGTTATGGGCCAAGTGCGGGCAACTGGGACTAGCTTAATGGTAAAAAACTGGGCGGCATGGACTGGTTGGGCCGAAGGGCCTGTTTCCATGCTGTAAACTTCTATGATTCTATGATTCTAGGTACAGCACGGGGTTAGATACAGAGTAAAGCCCCCTCTACACTGTCCCCATCAAACACTCCCAGAACAGGTACAGCACGGGGTTAGATACAGAGTAAAGCTCCCTCTACACTGTCCCCATCAAACACTCCCAGGACAGGTACAGTGGGGGTTCGATACAGAGTAAAGCCCCCTCTACACTGTCCCCATCAAACACTCCCAGGACAGGTACAGCACGGGGTTAGATACAGAATAAAGCTCCCTCTACACTGTCCCCATCAAACACTCCCAGGACAGGTACAGCACAGGGTTAGATACAGAGTAATGCTCCCTCAACACTGTCCCCATTAAACACTCCCAGAACAGGTACAGCACGGGGTTAGATACAGAGTAAAGCTCCCTCTACACTGTCCCCATCAAACACTCCCAGGACAGGTACAGTGGGGGTTCGATACAGAGTAAAGCCCCCTCTACACTGTCCCCATCAAACACTCCCAGGACAGGTACAGCACGGGGTTCGATACAGAGTAAAGCTACCTCTACACTGTCCCCATCAAACACTCCCAGGACAGGTACAGTGGGGGTTCGATACAGAGTAAAGCCCCCTCTACACTGTCCCCATCAAACACTCCCAGGACAGGTACAGCACGGGGTTAGATACAGAGTAAAGCTCCCTCTACACTGTCCCCATCAAACACTCCCAGGACAGGTACAGCACGGGGTTAGATACAGAGTAAAGCTCCCTCTACACTGTCCCCATCAAACACTCCCAGGACAGGTACAGCACGGGGTTAGATACAGAGTAAAGCTCCCTCTACACTGTCCCCATCAAACACTCCCAGACAGGTACAGCACGGGGTTAGATACAGAGTAAAGCTCCCTCTACACTGCCCCCATCAAACACTCCCAGGACAGGTACAGCACGGGGTTAAATACAGAGTAAAGCTCCCTCTACACTGTCCCCATCAAATACTCCCAGGACAGGTACAGCACGGGGTTAGATACAGAGTAAAGTTCACTATTAAGCAGTGACCATTAACAGGGACCGATGTTCTAGTCAATCCTCTAATTGGGGCAGTAGAGAGGGATCTAATCTAAATAGTGGGGGTGAGAGAAGATGTGATAAACTAAAGAGAGAAGCGGGAAGGAAGCAAGATAGTGAAGAGGGGACTCGTTGTCAGTGTGTCAGAAATGGACAGGACAGACAAACGTTGGTTGTGCCCAAGATTGTGACAATAAGTCAGAACTAAAGGCACTCTCTCTGAATGCACGCATCCTTTCCAACCAGGTAGATGTATTTATAATCGTTATTGTCACAAGTCGGCTCACATTATGAAGTTACTGTCAAAAGCTCCTAGTCGCCACACTCCGGCACCTGTTCGGGGACACAGAGGGAGAATTCAGAATGTCCAATTTACCTAACAGCACGTCTTTCGGGACTTGTGGGAGGAAACGGGAGCACCCGGAGGAAACCCACGCAGACACGGGGAGAACGTGCAGACTCCGCACAGACAGTGACCCGAGCCGGGAATCGAACCCGGGTCCCTGGCGCTGTGAAGCCACAGTGCTAACTACTGTGCTACCGGTCCGCCCAAGTAAATGGGTAATGATCTAATTGCCTTAGCGGATATGAGACAGCAAGGTGACCAAGCCTGGGAAGTACAAGTTGAAGGGCGTTTGGAATTTAGGAAGGAGGTGGGATTGTGCTGTTGGTAAAGGATGGGATTCGTACGTTAGCGAGAGATGTTCTTAGATCAGAAGTTCAAGATGCAGCGCCAATTTGGGCGAAGTCCAGAAACAGCGAGGGGCAAGTGACCTCAGTGGTAATTGGGGCATGGTTCAAATCAGGAAATTAGAGATATGGGTAACAGGGTAACAGAGAACCCGAGGGGGACTTCAATATACAAACAGACTGCGTAACCCTCAACGGTGGTGGAGCTGATAAAGACGGGTTCCTGGAATACACACACAATGGTTTTTAGAATTGAGGCTATTTTAGATCTAGTTGCACAATGAAAAGGGGCAAACTTTGTTGCAAAGGAGCCTTTAGGGAAGAGTGATCATAACATGCCGGAATTTTACATGAAGTTTGAAAGTGACGCCATTAAATGCGAAACTAGGGCCTTTAATCTCGACGAAAGTATGAGGGGCAAGTTGGCCGAGGTAGATTGGGGAACTACGGTAGAAGGTATGATGATCGACAGGCAATGGCTGGAGCCACTTTGGTCTCATTGGCTACGGAAGGATGCACTGGTCACTGAGGGAACACAACAAAGGTTCACCAGATAATCACTTGGATGGTGGGATTATTCGGTTAGAGATTGAAGATACTCTGTATTCTCGAGCATTTAAAACTAATGAAAGATTGACGTGTACTAAATTCTTACAGGGTTCGACAGGGCAGTTGGCAAAAGGATGTTTCGCCTGGTCGGGGGTTCTCGAACCAGTGGGCACAGTCTCAGAGTAAGGGGACGGCCATTGGGGACTCGCATGAGGAGCCATTTCTTCAGTCAGAGGGTGGTGAACCTTCACAGTTCTCTGCCCCAGAGGCCCGTGGAGGCTCAATCATCGAGTTTGTTCAAAGCAGATTCGGCAGAATTCGAGATACCCGTGAAGTCAAGCGATAGGTGGAGGGTGCGGGAAGGAGGTGATCGGAGATCAGCCCTGACCTAGTTAACTAGTGAAAGAGCCTGGAGGCGTTCCTGGTGCTTACGGTCCATGATGCCAAGTCCCTGGGTAGACAGAAGTTGCCTCAGTCTGGCCACCTCCTCCTTGAGTTCTCGGATCAGCCTGGCGTTGGGGTCTTCATTGATCACTGCGTTACATTTAATCTGTTTGGCTCGATCCGCGTACCTGAACAAGAGGCATTTCATTCAGGTCGACCGTCCCAGTACCAGTCCCACAGGTACCCTCAATATCTCCCCGCCCCCCCCCCCCCCACAACACTCTCAATATCCCCCAAATATCCACCCCACGCACTGCCTATACCCACCCCAATTACCCCCAACACTCTCAATACCCCCCAATTACCCCCAACACTCTCAATACCCCCCAATTACCCCAACACACTCCCCCACACCCACTCCAATTACCCCCAACACTCTCGCTACCCCCCAATTACCCCAATGCACTCCCCCACACCCACCCTAATTACCCCCAACACTCTCACTACCCCCCAATTACCCCAACACACACCCCCACACCCACCCTAATTACCCCCAACACTCTCAATACCCCCCAATTACCCCTACACTCTCAATACCCCCAAATTACCCCCTACACTCTCAATACCCCCCAATTACCTCAACGCACTCTCCCACACCCACCCCAATTACCCCCTACACTCTCAATACCCCCAATTACCCCAACACACACCCCCACTCCCACCCCAATTACCCCCAATACTCTCAATACCCCCCAATTACCCACAACACATTCAATACCCCCAATTACCCTCCACACTCTCAATACCCCCCAATTACCCCAACACACTCCCCCACTCCCACCCCAATTACCCCCTACTCTCAATATCCCCCAATTACCCCAACGCACTCAATACCCCCAATTACCCTCCACACTCTCAATACCCCCCAATTACCCCAACACACTCCCCCACTCCCACCCCAATTACCCCCTACACTCTCAATATCCCCCAATTACCCCAACGCACTCTCCCACACCTACCCCAATTACCCCCAACGCACTCAATACCCCCAATTACCCACAACACTCTCAATACCCCCCAATTACCCCAACGCACTCTCCCACACCCACCCCAATTACCCCCAACACACTCAATACCCCCCAATTACCCCCAACACTCTAAATACCCCCCAATTATCCCAACACTCTCAATACCCCCCAATTACCCCAATGCACTCTCCCACACCCACCCCAATTACCCCCAACACTCTCAATACTCCCCAATTACCCCCTACACTCTCAATACCCCCCAATTACCCCCAACACTCTAAATACCCCCAATTACCACCAACACTCTAAATACCCCTCAATTACCCCAACACACTCAATACCCCCCAATTACCCCCAACACTCTAAATACCCCTCAATTACCCCAATGTACTCTCCCACACCCACCCCAATTACCCCCAACACTCGCAATACCCTCCAATTACCCCAATGCACTCTCCCACACCCATCCCCAATTACCCACTACACACTCAATACCCCCCAATTACCCCAACACACTCTCCCACACCCACCCCAATTACCCCTACATTCTCAATACCCCCCAAATACCCCCAACACTCTCAATACCCCTGAATTACCCCCCAACACTCTCCCACACCCACCCCAATTACCCCCAACACGCTCCCCCATGCCCACCCGAATTACCCCCAACCCACTCTCCCCCCCCCCACCACACTCTCCCACACCCACCCCAATTACCTCCAACACATTCTCGCACACCCACCCCAATTAACCCCCACACCCACCCCAATTACCCCCCACCACACTCTCCCCCACTGACCACAATTACCCCACAACACACTCTTCCACACCCACCCCAATTACCCCCAACACACTTACGCACACCCACCCCAATTACCCCCAACACACTCCCCCACATCCACCCCAATTACCCCCCCCAACACACCCTCCCCCACTGACCCCAATGACCCCTACCCACTCTCCCCCATCCACCCCAATTACCCCCAAAACACTCCTGCACACCCACCCCAATTACCCCCCCACACTCTCCCCCACTGACCCCAATTACCCCCAACACACTCTCCCACACCCACCCCAATTACCCCCCAACACACTCTCCCCCACCCACCCACCCCAATTATCCCCAACACACTCACCCCGACCCATCCCAATTACCCCCAACACACCCCCCTACACCTACACCAATTACCCCCAACACACTCTCCCCCACCCACCCCAATTACCCCAAACACACTCTCCCCGACCCATCCCAATTACCCCCAACACACTCCCCTACACGTACACCAATTACCCCAACACACTCTCCCACACCCACCCCGATTACCCCCAACATTCCCCCACACCCACCCCAATTACCCCCAACACACTCTCCCACACCCACCCCAATTACCCCCAACACACTCTCCCCGACCCATCCCAATTACCCCCAACACACTCCCCTACACGTACACCAATTACCCCCAACACACTCTCCCACACCCACCCCAATTACCCCCAACATTCCCCCACACCCACCCCAATTACCCCAACACTCCCCCACACCCACCCCAATTACCCCCCAACACTCCCCCACACCCACCCCAATTACCCCCCAACACTCTCCCACACCCACCCCAATTACCCCCAACACACTCTCCCCGACTGACCCCAATTACCCCCAACTCACTCTCCCACACCCACCCCAATTACCCCCAACACTCTCCCCCACCCACCCCAATTACCCCCAACACTCGCCCCCACCCACCCCAATTACCCCCAACACACTCTCCCCGACTGACCCCAATTACCCCCAACACTCTCTCCCCCACTGACACCAATTACCCCCAACACTCTCTCCCCGACTGACCCCAATTACCCCCAACTCTCTCTCCCCCACTGACCCCAATTACCCAACACTCTCCCCGCCCCAGCCTAATTACCCCCAACACTCTCTTCATTGGCCACCGACCTGGGGCTGTGATGGTGACAAGGGGTCAGGTACCCGAGGGGTCAGGTACCCGAGGGGTCAGGTACCCGAGGGGTCACGTATCCGAGTGTGGGTGCCGAGGGGTCAGATACCCGAGGGGCCACATACCTGAGGGTGCCAAGTGTCTCCTCATAGTTAATATCGGCGGGGCTGAGAGCTGCTATCATCGCTGTTCGCGAATTCCCTCCTGAAAGTGAGGTACGAATTGAGATTGGTTTATTGTCCCGTGTACCGAGGGTCAGTGAAAGATATTCTTCTGCCTGCAGTCCACACACATCATTACGTACATGACAAGCACAGGGCACACGTCAATACACAGTGAAACTACATCGCCACCGGCAACGGGCAAAGCATTGACCGGGGCATTGAGTATAAGAATTGGCAAGTCATGTTGCAGCTGTATAGAACCTTAGTTAGGCCACACTTGGAGTATAGTGTTCAATTCTGGTCGCCACACTACCAGAAGGATGTGGAGGCTTTAGAGAGGGTGCAGAAGAGATTTACTAGGATGTTGCCTGGTATGGAGGGCATTAGCTATGAGGAGCGGTTGAATAAACTCGGTTTGTTCTCACTGGAACGACGGAGGTTGAGGGGCGACCTGATAGAGGTATACAAAATTATGAGGGGCATAGACAGAGTGGATAGTCAGAGGCTTTTTCCCAGGGTAGAGGGGGTCAATTACTAGGGGCATAGGTTTAAGGTGCGAGGGGCAAGGTTTAGAGTAGATGTACGAGGCAAATTTTTTTTTTTACAGAGAGGGTAGTGGGTGCCTGGAACTCGCTACCGGAGGAGGTGGTGGAAGCAGGGACGATAGTGACATTTAAGGGGCATCTTGACAAATACATGAATAGGATGGGAATAGAGGGATATGGACCCAGGAAGTGTAGAAGATTTAGTCGGGCAGCATGGTCGGCACGGGCTTGGAGGGCCGAAGGGCCCGTTCCTGTGCTGTACTTTTCTTTGTTCTTTGTTCATACAGGGTGTAGTGTTAATGAGGTCAGTCCATAAGAGGGTCGTTTAGGAATCTGGTGACAGTGGGGAAGAAGCTGTTTTTGAGTCTGTTCGTGCGTATTCTCAGACTTCTGTATCTCCTGCCCGATGGAAGAAGTTGGAAGAGTGAGTAAGCCGGGTGGGAGGGGTCTTTGATTATGCTGCCCGCTTTCCCCAGGCAGCGGGAGGTGTAGATGGAGTCAATGGATGGGAGGCAGGTTCGTGTGATGGACTGGGCGGTGTTCACGGCTCTCTGAAGTTTCTTGCGGTCCTGGGCCGAGCAGTTGCCATGCCAGGCTGTGATGCAGCCTGATAGGATGCTTTCTGTGGGGCATCTGTAAAAGTTGGTAAGAGTCAATGTGGACATGCCGAATTTCCTTAGTTTCCTGAGGAAGTATAGGCGCTGTTGTGCTTTCTTGGTGTGAGCGTCGACGTGGGTGGACCAGGACAGAATTTTGGTGATGTGCACCCCCTAGGAATTTGAAACTGCTAACCATCTCCACCTCGGCCCCGTTGATGCTGACAGGGGTGTGTACAGTACTTTGCTTCCTGAAGTCAATTACCAGCTCTTTAGTTTTGCTGACATTGAGGGAGAGATTGTTGTCGCTACACCACTCCACTAGGTTCTCTATCCCTCCTGTATTCTGACTCATCGTTATTCGAGATTCAGCCCACTGTGGTCGTGTAATCAGCAAATTTGTAGATGGAGTTGGAGCCGAATTTTGCCACGCAGTCATGGGGAGTAGAGTAGGGGGCTAAGTACGCAGCCTTGCGGGCGCCGGTGTTGAGGACTATTGTGGAGGAGGTGTTGTTCATTCTTACTGATTGTGGTCTGTGGGTCAGAAAGTCGAGGATCCAGTTGCAGAGGGAGGAGCCAAGTCCTAGGTTTTGGAGCTTTGATATGAGCTTGGCTGGGATTGTGGTGTTGAAGGCGTAGCTGTAGTCAATAAATAGGAGTCTGATGTAGGAGTCCTTGTTGTTGAGACGCTCTCGGGATGAGTGCAGGGCCAGGGAGATGGCGTCTGCTGTGGAACGGTTTAGATTTCGATTTGATTCAGGGCCGGTTGATGCCAATATCAACCCCCAGCCTGCGCTAGTTCATCGACGGGTCGAACCATCACCCAGGTCTTCCTCACTTCTCCCAATCCCCAGTCTCCACCCTCCACTTGGTTAACTCTGTAACCTCCTCCAGCTCCGACAACCCTCCCTATCGTTAACCTCCTCCAGTCCCTACAACCCTCCCTATCGTTAACCTCCTCCAGCCCCTACAACCCTCCCTATCTCTGTAACCTCCTCCAGCCCCTACAACCCTCCCTATCTCTGTAACCTCCTCCAGCCCCTACAACCCGCTCTATATCTGTAACCTCCCCCAGCCCCCACAACCCTCCCTATCTCTGTAATCTCCTCCAGCCCCCACACCCCTCCCTATCTCTGTAACCTCCACCAGCCCCTACACCCCTCCCTATCTCTGTAACCTCCTCCAGCCCCCTACACCCCTCCCTATCTCTGTAACCTCCTCCAGCCCCTACAACCCTCCCTATCTGTGTAACCTCCTCCAGCCCCAACACCCCTCCCTATCTCTGTAACCTCCTCCAGCCCCTACAACCCTCCCTATCTCTGTAACCTCCTCCAGCCCCCACACCCCTCCCTATCTCTGTAACCTCCACCAGCCCCTACACCCCTCCCTATCTCTGTAACCTCCTCCAGCCCCTACATCCTCCCTATCTCTGTAACCTCCTCCAGCCCCTACAACCCTCCCTATCTGTGTAACCTCCTCCAGCCCCTACACCCCTCCCTATCTGTCACCTCCTCCAGCCCCTACAACCCTCCCTATCTCTGTAACCTCCTCCAGCCCCTACACCCCTCCCTATCTCTGTCACCTCCTCCAGCCCCTACGACCCTCCCTGTCTCTTTAATCTCCTCCAGCCCCTATAACCCTCCCTATCTCTGTAACCTCCTCCAGCCCCTACACCCCTCCCTATCTCTGTAACCTCCTCCAGCCCCTACAACCCTCCCTATCTCTGTAACCTCCTCCAGCCCCTACACCCCTCCCTATCTCTGTAACCTCCTCCATACCCTACACCCCTCCCTATCTCTGTAACCTCCTCCAGCCCCTACACCCCTCCCTAACTCTGTAACCTCCTCCGGCCCCTACACACCTCCCTATCTCTGTAACCTCCTCCAGCCCCGACACCCCTCCCTATCTCTGTAACCTCCTCCAGCCCCTACAACCCTCCCTATCTCTGTAACCTCCTCCAGCCCCTACACCCCTCCCTATCTGTGTAACCTCCTCCAGCCCCTACACCCCTCCCTATCTGTCACCTCCTCCAGCCCCTACAACCCTCCTATCTCTGTAACCTCCTCCAGCCCCTACACCCCTCCCTAACTCTGTAACCTCCTCCGGCCCCTACACACCTCCCTATCTCTGTAACCTCCTCCAGCCCCGACACCCCTCCCTATCTCTGTAACCTCCTCCAGCCCCTACAACCCTCCCTATCTCTGTAACCTCCTCCAGCCCCTACACCCCTCCCTATCTGTGTAACCTCCTCCAGCCCCTACACCCCTCCCTATCTGTCACCTCCTCCAGCCCCTACAACCCTCCCTATCTCTGTAACCTCCTCCAGCCCCTACACCCCTCACTATCTCTGTAACCTCCTCCAGCCCCTACGACCCTCCCTATCTCTGTAACCTCCTCCAGCCCCTACGACCCTCCCTATCTCTGTAACCTCCTCCAGCCCCTACAACCCTCCCTATCTCTGAAACCTCCTCCAGCCCCTATAACCCTCCCTATCTCTGTAATCTCCTCCAGCCCCTACACCCCTCCCTATCTGTGTAACCTCCTCCAGCCCCTTACACCCCTCCCTATCTGTCACCTCCTCCAGCCCCTACAACCCTCCCTGTCTCTTTAATCTCCTCCAGCCCCTACAACCCTCCCTATCTCTGTAACCTCCTCCAGCCCCTACACCCCTCCCTATCTCTGTAACCTCCTCCAGCCCCTACACCCCTCCCTATCTCTGTAACCTCCTCCAGCCCCTACAACACTCCCTGTCTCTTAATCTCCTCCAGCCCCTACACCCCTCCCTATCTCTGTAACTTCCTCCAGCCCCTACACCCCTCCCTATCTCTGTAACCTCCTCCAGCCCCTACAACTTTCCCTATCGTCTGGTAACCTCCTCTAGCCCCTACAACCCTCCCTATCTCTGTAACCTCCTCCAGCCCCTACAACACTCCCTGTCTCTTTAATCTCCTCCAGCCCCTACACCCCTCCCTATCTCTGTCACCTCCTCCAGCCCCTACGACCCTCCCTATCTCTGTAACCTCCTCCAGCCCCTACACCCCCTCCCTATCTCTGTCACCTCCTCCAGCCCCTACAACCCTCCCTATCTCTGTAACCTCCTCCAGCCCCTACAATCCTCCCTATCTCTGAAACCTCCTCCAGCCCCTATAACCCTCCCTATCTCTGTAACCTCCTCAAGCCCCTACACCCCTCCCTATCTCTGTAACCTCCTCCAGCCCCTACACCCCTCCCTATCTCTCTAACCTCCTCCAGCCCCAAAACCCTCCCTATCTCTGTAACCTCCTCCAGCCCCTACACCCCCTCCCTATCTCTGTAACCTCCTCCAGCCCTACACCCCTCCCTATCTCTGTAACCCCCTCCAGCCCCTACACCCCTCCCTATCTCTGTAACCTCCTCCAGCCCCTACAACTCTCCCTGTCTCTGTAACCTCCTCCAGCCCCTACACCCCTCCCTATCTCTGTAACCTCCTCCAGACCCTACACCCCTCCCAATCTCTGTAACCTCCTCCAGCCCCTACACCCCTCCCTATCTCTCTAACCTCCTCCAGCCCCAAAACCCTCCCTATCTCTGGTAACCTCCTCCAGCCCCTACACCCCTCCCTATCTCTGTAACCTCCTCCAGTCCCTACACCCCTCCCTATCTCTGTAACCTCCTCCAGCCCCTACACCCCTCCCTATCTCTGTAACCTCCTCCAGTCCCTACACCCCTCCCTATCTCTGTCACCTCCTCCTGTTGCCATGGGGAGGGGGGCGTGGGACCGAAGCTCTGGAATTCACTCCCTAACCTCTCCATTTCTCTCACTCTCTCCTCCTTCTTTCAGACTAGGACGCTCCTTAAACCCGCGCCCTCTGCCTGAGCTTTCGTGGCCTGGCTCTCTCTCTCTGGGCTCAGTTGTCTACAGGAAAGTCGCTGAGCAGTGAGCAACTCCTTACCCAGATTTTCCTTCAGCAGCCAGGTGAGCACCGAGTCCCGGTACGGATAAAATCCGATTTTCTCTTCTTCCCCTGAGGCGGAGAGAGGGAGAGAATCGATCAGAGGGGGGGAAGGATTTGAAACTGGGGCGAGAGAGGAGGACGAGAAACTCACCACCACTTCGGCCAGAGCAGAGATCACTTTCCCAGGGTGGTCAGCGACTTGTTAATGTTCGCCCCCTCCTGCGGATCCCAAAATAAACAGGTTCAGACGATAGACACGGCTGGGGGGGGGGGGGGGGAAAGAGTTCGATTGGGGGGGCGGGGGGGAAAGAGAGCTCGAGGGGGGGCCGGGGATGAGAGCTCGAGGGGGGGCCGGGGATGAGAGCTCGAGGGGGGGCCGGGGAAGAGAGCTCGAGGGGGGGGGGGGGAGAACTCGAGGGGGGGGGAGAGAGCTCGAGGGGGGGGAAAGAGCTCAAGGGGGGGGGGGAAGAGCTCAAGGGGGGGGGGAAGAGCTCAAGGGGGGGGGGAAGAGCTCAAGGGGGGGGGGAAGAGCTCAAGGGGGGGGGAAGAGCTCAAGGGGGGGGGAAAGAGCTCAGGGGGGGGGAAGAGCTCAAGGGGGGGGGGAAGAGCTCAAGGGGGGGGGGGGAAGAGCTCAAGGGGGGGCGAAGAGCTCAAGGGGAGGGCGAAGAGCTCAAGGGGGGGCGAAGAGCTCAAGGGGGGGGCGAAGAGCTCAAGGGGGGGGAAGAGCTCAAGGGGGGGGAAGAGCTCAAGGGGGGGGGGGGAAGAGCTCAAGGGGGGGGAAGAGCTCAAGGGGGGGGAAGAGCTCAAGGGGGGGGAAGAGCTCAAGGGGGGGGGGAAGAGCTCAAGGGGGGGGAAGAGCTCAAGGGGGGGGGAAGAGCTCAAGGGGGGGCGAAGAGCTCAAGGGGGGGGCGAAGAGCTCAAGGGGGGGCGAAGAGCTCAAGGGGGGGGGAAGAGCTCAAGGGGGGGGGAAGAGCTCAAGGGGGGGGAAGAGCTCAAGGGGGGGCGAAGAGCTCAAGGGGGGGGCGAAGAGCTCAAGGGGGGGCGAAGAGCTCAAGGGGGGGAGAAGAGCTCAAGGGGGGGGGGAAGAGCTCAAGGGGGGGGAAGAGCTCAAGGGGGGGGGGAAGAGCTCAAGGGGGGGGAAGAGCTCAAGGGGGGGGGAAGAGCTCGAGGGGGGGGAAGAGCTCGAGGGGGGGAAGAGCTCGAGGGGGGGGAAGAGCTCGAGGGGGGGGGGAAGAGCTCGAGGGGGGGGGGAGAGCTCGAGGGGGGGGGAAAGAGCTCAGGGGGGGGAAGAGCACAAGGGGGGGGGGAAGAGCTCAAGGGGGGGGGAAAGAGCTCAAGGGGGGGGGGAAGAGCTCAAGGGGGGGGAAGAGCTCAAGGGGGGGGGAAGAGCTCAAGGGGGGGGGAAGAGCTCAAGGGGGGGGGAAGAGCTCAAGGGGGGGGGGAAGAGCTCGAGGGGGGGGGGGAAGAGCTCGAGGGGGGGGGAAGAGCTCGAGGGGGGGGAAGAGCTCAAGGGGGGGGGAAGAGCTCAAGGGGGGGGGAAGAGCTCAAGGGGGGGGGGAAGAGGTCAAGGGGGGGGGAAGAGCTCGAGGGGGGGGGGAAGAGCTCGAGGGGGGGAAGAGCTCAAGGGGGGGGGAAGAGCTCAAGGGGGGGGGGAAGAGCTCAAGGGGGGGGGGAAGAGCTCAAGGGGGGGGGGGGAAGAGCTCGAGGGGGGGGGGAAAGAGCTCAAGGGGGGGGAAGAGCTCAAGGGGGGGGGGGAAGAGCTCAAGGGGGGGGGGAAGAGCTCAAGGGGGGGGGAAGAGCTCAAGGGGGGGGGAAGAGCTCAAGGGGGGGAAGAGCTCAAGGGGGGGGAAGAGCTCAAGGGGGGGGAGAAGAGCTCAAGGGGGGGGAGAAGAGCTCAAGGGGGGGGGGAAGAGCTCAAGGGGGGGGAAGAGCTCAACGGGGGGAAGAGCTCAAGGGGGGGGGAAGAGCTCGAGGGGGGGGGAAGAGCTCGAGGGGGGGGGGAAGAGTTCGAGGGGAGGGAAGAGCTCGAGGGGGGGGGAAGAGCTCGAGGGGGGGGAAGAGCTCGGGGGGGGGAGAGGCTCGAGGGGGGGGGTAAGAGCTCGAGGGGGGGGAAAGAGCTCGAGGGGGGGGGGGAAGCGCTCGAGGGGGGGGGAAGCGCTCGAGGGGGGGGGAAGCGCTCGAGGGGGGGGGAAGAGCTCGAGGGGGGGGAAGAGCTCGACGGGGGGGGAAGAGCTCGAGGGGGGTGGGAAGAGCTCGAGGGGGGTGGAAGAGCTCGAGGGGGGTGGGAAGAGCTCGAGGGGGGTGGGAAGAGCTCGAGGGGGGGGGGAAGAGCTCAAGGGGGGGGAAGAACTCGAGGGGGGGGGAAGAGCTCGAGGGGAGGGGGAGAGCTTGAGGGGGGGAAGAGCTCGAGGGGAGGGGGAGAGCTTGAGGGGGGGGCGGAGGAGCTCGAGGGGAGGGGGAGGAGCTCGAGGGGAGGGGGAGGAGCTCGAGGGGAGGGGGAGGAGCTCGAGGGGAGGGGGAGGAGCTCGAGGGGAGGGGGAGGAGCTCGAGGGGAGGGGGAGGAGCTCGAGGGGAGGGGGAAGAGCTCGAGGGGAGGGGAAGAGCTCGAGGGGGGGGAAGAGCTCGAGTGGGGGGGGGGGGAGAGCTCGAGGGGAGGGGGAGGAGCTCGAGGGGAGGGGGAAGAGCTCGAGGGGAGGGGGAAGAGCTCGAGGGGGGGGGGAAAGAGCTCGGGGGGGGGAAGAGCTCGAGGGGAGGGGGAGTAGCTCGAGGGGAGGGGGAAGAGCTCGAGGGGAGGGGAGGAGCTCGAGTGGGAGGGGGGAGAGCTCGAGGGGAGGGGGAGGAGCTCGAGGGGGGGGAAGAGCTCGAGGGAGGGGGAAGAGCTCGAGGGGGGGGAAGAGCTCGAGTGGGGGGGGGGAAAGAGCTCGAGGGGGGGGGAGAGCTTGAGGGGGGGGCGGAGAGCTCGAGGGGGGGGTGAGCTTGAGGGGGGGCGGAGAGCTCGAGGGGGGGGAGCTCGAGGGGGGGAGCTCGGAGGGGGGGCGGTTAACAAGGAGGTGTGGGGGTTGCTGGGACGCGGGGGGTGGAAATCGAGGACGGGGTGTCAGTGGGTGGGGGAGGGGTCACTCACCTTTAACCTCATGCCCTTTGCCCCTGAAGAATCTGCTCTTTCACTTCAGCCAAGTCGACGAGGCTGATCCGACTGACCTGGCGATTAGGGTCAAAGTGCGTTAATCAGTCAGTGCAAAGGTCAGAGGGTGGGGAGGGGGGAAAGAATCGCACAGCCCCCGACCCGGGGGAAACCCCCCCCCCGACCCGGGGGAAACGCCCCCCCCAGACCCAGGGGAAACGCCCCCCCCACCGGACCCGGGGGAAACGCCCCCCCCCCGGACCCGGGGAAAACGCCCCCCCCCCCGTACCCAGGGGAAACCCCCCCCCCCGTACCCGGGGGAAACGCCCCCCCCCCGGACCCGGGGGGAAACGCCCCCACGCCGGGTCAGTCACCTGTCCGGATACTCGCCCCCGAGAAAGGGAGAGGATCAGCTCTACCATCACCCCTGCTTTCCTGGCACCCCTAAATATCCTCCCCCCTCCTTCCCCCCCACACTCCACCATCTAGCCCTCCCACCCCCTCCTCCGTCTGCCATCCCCCCCTCTCCTCCCCCCCCCCATTCCCAATCTGCCCCCCGCCCCAGACTTACTTTCTCGGTGAAGAGGTCCCGTCATGGTGTCGTGTCGTTTCTGGGTGAAGATTATGGTGAAGACAGCGTGGGAGCGACTGCTCGTCTCGTTCATGTTGGTGGCAGCGACGGTCCTGAGGACGAGGGGGAGGAGAGTTAACACTCACCGGGGGTGGGGGGTGGGGGTGAGACCCACGCAGACACGGGGAGAATGTGCAAACTCCACACGGACAGTGACCCAGGGCCGGGATCGAACCTGGGACCTCGGCGCCGTGAGGCAGCAGTGCTAACCACTGCGCCGCTGTGTTACCCTACGATCGAACTCTGCCCCAGCCCCAATCGCAGCCCCCCACCCCGCGACAAACCCACCCCAATCCTTGCCCCCGACCCCTGAAATCTCCACAAACCCCCCTCCCCCATTCCACCCCCTCATGATCCCCCAAACATTCCAATGCCCCATTCCCGTGTACCCCCCAGTCCAGCGACTCCTGTGCCGCCGACGCCCCCATCGCCCGCCTTCCCCCCACACCTTCCACCGCCACGCCACCTGCCTCCACCCCCCCCCCACCCAATGCCGCTGCCCCTCTCCCCCGCCCCCACCGCAGCCCACCTGGCCTTGTTCCCACAGTCCATGAGGTCGGCAATGTCCCGGAAGTTTGTGACGGCGAGTTTGGATAAATCCTCCACGTACGGACCGAGGATGGGATGCTCCCGCACGCGAAGGTTCCCCCGACTTTTAGGGTTCAGCAGGTCACGCACACGCTCACAGTAAATCTCCATGTAGCTGACCTGAAGGAGATGGGAATTCGGGTCAATAATTCACTTAAACCCCACACACCCCACTGTCAGAGGGTCAGTACTGAGGGAGTGCCGCACTGTCAGAGGGTCAGTACTGTGGGAGTGCCGCACTGTCAGAGGGTCAGTACTGAGGGAGTGCTGCACTGTCAGAGGGTCGGTACTGAGGGAGTGCCGCACTGTCAGAGGGTCAGTACTGAGGGAGTGTCGCACTGTCAGAGGGTCAGTACTGAGGGAGTGCAGCACTGTCAGAGGGTCAGTACCGAGGGAGTGCCGCACTGTCAGAGGGTCAGTACTGAGGGGAGTGCAGCACTGTCCGAGGGTCAGTACTGAGGGAGTGCCGCACTGTCAGAGGGTCAGTACTGAGGGAGTGCTGCACTGTCAGAGGGTCAGTACTGAGGGAGTGCTGCACTGTCAGAGGGTCAGTACTGAGGGAGTGCTGCACTGTCAGAGGGTCAGTACTGAGGGAGTGCCGCACTGTCAGAGGGTCAGTACTGAGGGAGTGCTGCACTGTCAGAGGGTCAGTACTGAGGGAGTGCCGCACTGTCAGAGGGTCAGTACTGAGGGGAGTGCCGCACTGTCAGAGGGTCAGTACTGAGGGAGTGCTGCACTGTCAGAGGGTCAGTACTGAGGGGAGTGCCGCACTGTCAGAGGGTCAGTACTGAGGGAGTGCTGCACTGCCAGAGGGTCAGTACTGAGGGAGTGCCGCACTGTCAGAGGGTCAGTACTGAGGGAGTGCCGCACTGTCAGAGGGTCAGTACTGAGTGAGTGCCGCACTGTCAGAGGGTCAGTACTGAGGGAGTGCAGCACTGTCAGAGGGTCAGTACTGAGGGAGTGCCGCACTGTCAGGGGGTCAGTACTGAGGGAGTGCCGCACTGTCAGAGGGTCAGTACTGAGGGAGTGCTGCACTGCCAGAGGGGTCAGTACTGAGGGAGTGCAGCACTGTCAGAGGGGTCAGTACTGAGGGAGTGCCGCACTGTCAGAGGGTCAGTACTGAGGGAGTGCCGCACTGTCAGAGGGTCAGTACTGAGGGAGTGCCGCACTGTCAGAGGGTCTGTACTGAGGGAGTGCCGCACTGTCAGAGGGTCAGTACTGAGGGAGTGCCGCACTGTCAGAGGGTCAGTACTGAGGGAGTGCCGCGCTGTCAGAGGGTCAGTACTGAGGGAGTGCCGCACTGTCAGAGGGTCAGTACTGAGGGAGTGCCGCACTGTCAGAGGGTCAGTACTGAGGGAGTGCCGCACTGTCAGAGGGTCAGTACTGAGGGAGTGCCGCACTGTCAGAGGGTCAGTACTGAGGGAGTGCAGCACTGTCAGAGGGTCAGTACTGAGGGAGTGCCGCACTGTCAGAGGGTCAGTACTGAGGGAGTGCTGCACTGCCAGAGGGTCAGTACTGAGGGAGTGCCGCACTGTCAGAGGGTCAGTACTGAGGGAGTGCCGCTCTGTCAGAGGGTCAGTACTGAGGGAGTGCCGCACTGTCAGAGGGTCAGGTACTGAGGGAGTGCTGCACTGTCAGAGGGGTGCAGCTCTGTCGGAGATAATTTCCGCATTTCCAGATGTCCAGTGATGATGTGGAGTTATTGAAACCCCCACCGACACAGGGACCCCCGTGTCGGAAACCCCTCCCCAGTCACTCAGACACTGCCTCGACCCCCCCCCCCCCCCCAAAACAAACCCGCCCACTGTCTCTCCCCACCCCCAGATCCCCTCCTACCTCCACAGAGTGGGACAGGTCCGCATTCTTGTTCTGACCGATTCTGGTGTAGAGATCTTCACAAAGCTACAGAGAGACGGAGACCTGGATTAGTGAGGGGGTGAGGCCCGGAGGGGGGGAGGCCCGGAGGGGGTGAGGCCCGGAGGGGGGGAGGGGGTGAGGCCCGGAGGGGGGGGAGGCCCGGAGGGGGTGAGGCCCGGAGGGGGGGAGGGGGGGAGGCCCGGAGGGGGGGAGGGGGTGAGGCCCGGAGGGGGGGAGGGGGAGAGGCCCGGGAGGGGGTGAGGCCCGGAGGGGGGGAGGGGGGAGGCCCGGAGAGGGGGGAGGCCCGGAGGGGGGTGAGGCCCGGAGGGGGGGGAGGAGTGAGGCCGGAGGGGGGGGAGGGGGTGAGGCCCGGAGGGGGTGAGGCCCGGAGGGGGGGGAGGGGGGGAGGCCCGGAGGTGGGGAGGGGGTGAGGCCCGGAGGGGGTGAGGCCCGGAGGGGGTGAGGCCCGGAGGGGGGGAGTCCCGGAGGGGGGGAGTCCCGGAGGGGGGGGAGGCCCGGAGGGGGTGAGGGTGTGAGGCCCGGAGGGGGTGAGGCCCGGAGGAGGGAGGGGGCGAGGCCAGGAAGAGGGGAGGGGGCGAGGTCCGGAAGAGGGGAGGGGGGCGAGGCCCAGCGGAGGGGAGGGGGCGAGGCCCGGAAGAGGGGAGGGGGCGAGGCACGGAGGAGGGGAGGGGTTGAGGCCCGGAAGAGGGGAGGGGGTTAGGCACGGAGGAGGGGAGGGTGAGGCAGAGTGACGCGAGCGAGACAGGGGCGGGAGGGGGGGAGGGGGCGTCGGGGGGAGGGGTGGGAGGGGGCGTGTGGGGAGGGAAGATGGGGGGAGGAAGAAGGGGGGGTGTGGAAGATGGGGGCGTGGGGGGGTAAGGAAGATGGGGGGGAGATGGTGGGGGAGGGGAAAGATGGGGGGAGGAAGATGGGGGGAGATGGTGGGGGAGGGGAAAGATGGGGGGGAGGAAGATGGGTGGGGGAGGAAGATGGGGGAGAGATGGGGGGGGAGAGATGGGGGAGAGATGGGGGGGGAGATGGGGGGGAGAGATGGGGGGGAGAGATGGGGGGGAGAGATGGGGGGGAGAGATGGGGGGGAGAGATGGGGGGAGAGAGATGGGGGGGAGCGAGTGGGGGGAGCGAGTGGGTGGGGAGCGAGTGGGGGGGGGAGCGAGTGGGGGGGAGCGAGTGGGGGGGAGCGAGTGGGGGGGAGCGAGTGGGGGGGAGCGAGTGGGGGGGGAGCGAGTGGGGGGGAGCGAGTGGGGGGGAGCGAGTGGGGGGGAGCGAGTGGGGGGGAGCGAGTGGGGGGGAGCGAGTGGGGGGGAGCGAGTGGGGGGGAGCGAGTGGGGGGGGAGCGAGTGGGGGGGAGCGAGTGGGGGGGGAGCGAGTGGGGGGGAGCGAGTGGGGGGGAGCGAGTGGGGGGGAGCGAGTGGGGGGGGGGAGCGAGTGGGGGGGAGCGAGTGGGGGGGAGCGAGTGGGGGGGGGGAGCGAGTGGGGGGGAGCGAGTGGGGGGGGAGCGAGTGGGGGGGAGCGAGTGGGGGGGAGCGAGTGGGGGGGAGCGAGTGGGGGGGGAGCGAGTGGGGGGGGAGCGAGTGGGGGGGAGCGAGTGGGGGGGAGCGAGTGGGGGGGAGCGAGTGGGGGGGGGAGCGAGTGGGGGGGAGCGAGTGGGGGGGAGCGAGTGGGGGGGAGCGAGTGGGGGGGGAGCGAGTGGGGGGGGAGCGAGTGGGGGGAGCGAGTGGGGGGAGCGAGTGGGGGGGAGCGAGTGGGGGGGAGCGAGTGGGGGGGAGCGAGTGGGGGGGAGCGAGTGGGGGGGAGCGAGTGGGGGGGAGCGAGTGGGGGGGAGCGAGTGGGGGGGGGGAGCGAGTGGGGGGGAGCGAGTGGGGGGGAGCGAGTGGGGCGGAGCGAGTGGGGCGGAGCGAGTGGGGCGGAGCGAGTGGGGGGGGAGCGAGTGGGGGGGGGAGGCGAGTGGGGGGGAGCGAGTGGGGGGAGCGAGGCCCGGAAGAGGGGAGGGGGCGAGGCACGGAGGGAGGGGGAGGGGTTGAGGCCCGGAAGAGGGGGGGGGGTTAGGCACGGAGGAGGGGAGGGTGAGGCAGAGTGACGCGAGCGAGACAGGGGGCGTCGGGGGGAGGGGTGGGAGGGGGCGTGTGGGGGGGGAAGATGGGGGGAGGAAGAAGGGGGGGGTGTGGAAGATGGGGGCGTGGGGGGTGAGGAAGATGGGGGGGAGATGGTGGGGGAGGGGAAAGATGGTGGGGGAGGAAGATGGGGGGAGATGGTGGGGGAGGGGAAAGATGGGGGGGAGGAAGATGGGTGGGGGAGGAAGAATGGGGGGAGAGATGGGGGGGGAGAGATGGGGGGGAGAGATGGGGGGGGAGAGATGGGGGGGGAGAGATGGGGGGGAGAGATGGGGGGAGAGATGGGGGGGGAGAGATGGGGGGGAGAGATGGGGGGGGAGAGATGGGGGGGAGAGATGGGGGGGAGAGATGGGGGGGAGAGATGGGGGGGAGAGATGGGGGGGAGAGATGGGGGGAGAGATGGGGGGGGAGAGATGGGGGGAGAGATGGGGGGGAGAGATGGGGGGGGAGAGATGGGGGGGAGAGATAGGGGGAGAGATGGGGGGGAGAGATGGGGGGAGAGATGGGGGGAGAGATGGGGGGGAGAGATGGGGGAGATGGGGGGGAGAGAGATGGGGGGGAGAGATGGGGGGGAGAGATGGGGGGGAGAGATGGGGGGGAGAGATGGGGGGGGAGAGATGGGGGGGGAGAGATGGGGGGGAGAGATGGGGGGGAGAGATGGGGGGAGAGATGGGGGGGGAGAGATGGGGGGGAGAGATGGGGGGGGAGAGATGGGGGGAGAGATGGGGGGGAGAGATGGGGGGGGGGGAGAGATGGGGGGGAGAGATGGGGGGGAGAGATAGGGGGAGAGATGTGGGGGAGAGATGGGGGGAGAGATGGGGGGAGAGATGGGGGGGAGAGAGATGGGGGGAGATGGGGGGAGAGAGATGGGGGGGAGAGATGGGGGGGAGAGATGGGGGGGAGAGATGGGGGGAGAGATGGGGGGGAGAGAGATGGGGGGGGAGAGATGGGGGGAGAGATGGGGGGAGAGATGGGGGGAGAGATGGGGGGAGAGATGGGGGGGGGAGAGATGGGGGGGGAGAGATGGGGGGGGAGAGATGGGGGGGGAGAGATGGGGGGGGAGAGTGGGGGGGGAGAGATGGGGGGGTTGAGATGGGGGGGAGAGATGGGGGGAGAGATGGGGGGAGAGGTGGGGGGGGGATAGATGGGGGGGGGAGAGATGGGGGGGGAGAGATGGGGGGGAGAGATGGGGGGGAGAGATGGGGGGGGAGAGATGGGGGGGTAGAGATGGGGGGGGAGAGATGGGGGGAGAGATGGGGGGAGAGATGGGGGGAGATGGGGGGAGAGATGGGGGAGAGATGGGGGGAGAGATGGGGGGGGAGAGATGGGGGGGGGAGAGATGGGGGGGGGAGAGATGGGGGGGAGAGATGGGGGGGGAGAGATGGGGGGGAGAGATGGGGGGGAGAGATGGGGGGGAGATGGGGGGGGAGAGATGGGGGGGAGAGATGGGGGGGAGAGAGATGGGGGGGGAGAGAGATGGGGGGAGAGATGGGGGGAGAGATGGGGGGGAGAGATGGGGGGGAGATGGGGGGGGGGGAGAGATGGGGGGGAGAGAGATGGGGGGGAGAGAGATGGGGGAGAGATGGGGGGAGAGATGGGGGAGAGATGGGGGAGAGATGTGGGGGAGGAGTGGGGGGGAGCGAGTGGGGGGGAGCGAGTGGGTGGGGAGCGAGGTGGGGGGGGGAGCGAGTGGGGGGGAGCGAGTGGGGGGGAGCGAGTGGGGGGGAGCGAGTGGGGGAGGAGGGGGGGAGCGAGGGGGGGGGAGCGAGTGGGGGGGGAGCGAGTGGGGGGGGAGCGAGTGGGGGGGAGCGAGTGGGGGGGAGCGAGTGGGGGGGGAGCGAGTGGGGGGGAGCGAGTGGGGGGGAGCGAGTGGGGGGGAGCGAGTGGGGGGGAGCGAGTGGGGGGGGGGAGCGAGTGGGGGGGGAGCGAGTGGGGGGGAGCGAGTGGGGGGGAGCGAGTGGGGGGGAGCGAGTGGGGGGGAGCGAGTGGGGGGGGAGCGAGTGGGGGGAGCGAGTGGGGGGGAGCGAGTGGGGGGGAGCGAGTGGGGGGGAGCGAGTGGGGGGGAGCGAGTGGGGGGGGAGCGAGTGGGGGGGAGCGAGTGGGGGGGAGCGAGTGGGGGGGAGCGAGTGGGGGGGGAGCGAGTGGGGGGGAGCGAAGTGGGGGGGGAGCGAGTGGGGGGGGAGCGAGTGGGGGGGGAGCGAGTGGGGGGGGAGAGATGGGGGGAGAGATGGGGGGGAGAGATGGGGGGGGGAGAGATGGGGGGAGAGATGGGGGGGGAGAGATGGGGGGGGAGAGATGGGGGGGGGAGATGGGGGGGGGGAGAGATGGGCGGAGAGATGGGGGGAGAGATGGGGGGAGAGATGGGGGGAGAGATGGGGGGGGGAGAGATGGGGGGGAGAGAGATGGGGGGGGAGAGAGATGGGGGAGGGGGAGAGATGGGGGGGAGAGATGGGGGGGAGAGATGGGGGGAGAGATGGGGGGGAGAGATGGGGGGGAGAGATGGGGGGGAGAGAGATGGGGGGGAGAGAGATGGGGGGGGAGAGAGATGGGGGGAGAGATGGGGGGGAGAGATGGGGGGAGAGTGGGGGGAGAGATGGGGGGAGAGATGGGGGGAGAGATGTGGGGGAGGAGTGGGGGGGAGCGAGTGGGGGGAGGAGGGGGGGAGCGAGTGGGGGGGGAGCGAGTGGGGGGGGGAGCGAGTGGGGGGGAGCGAGTGGGGGGAGCGAGTGGGGGGGGAGCGAGTGGGGGGAGCGAGTGGGGGGGAGCGAGTGGGGGGGAGCGAGTGGGGGGGAGCGAGTGGGGGGGAGCGAGTGGGGGGGAGCGAGTGGAGGGGAGCGAGTGGAGGGGAGCGAGTGGGGGGGGAGCGAGTGGGGGGGGGGCGAGTGGGGGGGAACGAGTGGGGGGGGGGAGCGAGGTGGGGGGGGAGCGAGTGGGGGGGGGGAGCGAGTGGGGGGGAGCGAGTGGGGGGGAGCGAGGCCCGGAAGAGGGGAGGGGGCGAGGCACGAGGAGGAGGGAGGGGTTGAGGCCCGGAAGAGGGGAGGGGGTTAGGCACGGAGGAGGGGAGGGTGAGGCAGAGTGACGCGAGCGAGACAGGGGGCGTCGGGGGGAGGGGTGGGAGGGGGCGTGTGGGGGGGGAAGATGGGGGCGTGGGGGGGTGAGGAAGATGGGGGGAGATGGTGGGGGAGGGGGAAAGATGGGGGGGAGGAAGATGGGTGGGGGAGGAAGATGGGGGGAGAGATGGGGTGGGGAGAGATGGGGGGGAGAGATGGGGGGGAGAGATGGGGGGGAGAGATGGGGGGGAGAGATGGGGGGGGAGAGATGGGGGGGGAGAGATGGGGGGGAGAGATGGGGGGGGAGAGATGGGGGGAGAGATGGGGGGGAGAGATGGGGGTGAGAGATGGGGGGAGGAGAGATGGGGGGAGAGATGGGGGGGGAGAGATGGGGGGGAGAGATGGGGGGGGAGAGATGGGGGGAGAGATGGGGGGGAGAGATGGGGGGGAGAGATGGGGGGAGCGATGGGGGGGAGAGATGGGGGGGAGAGATGGGGGGGAGAGATGTGGGGGGAGAGATGGGGGGGAGAGAGATGGGGGGGAGAGATGGGGGGAGAGATGGGGGGAGAGATGTGGGGGGGAGGAGTGGGGGGGGGAGCGAGTGGGTGGGGAGCGAGTGGGGGGGAGCGAGTGGGGGGGGAGCGAGTGGGGGGGAGCGAGTGGGGGGGAGCGAGTGGGGGGGGAGCGAGTGGGGGGGGGAGCGAGTGGGGGGGGAGCGAGAGGGGGGGGGGGGGAGCGAGTGGGGGGGAGCGAGTGGGGGGGAGCGAGTGGGGGGGAGCGAGTGGGGGGGGAGCGAGTGGGGGGGGACGCGAGTGGGGGGGAGCGAGTGGGGGGGGAGCGAGTGGGGGGGAGCGAGTGGGGGGGAGCGAGTGGGGGGGAAGCGAGTGGGGGGGAGCGAGTGGGGGGGAGCGAGTGGGGGGGCGAGCGAAGTGGGGGGGAGCGAGTGGGGGGGGGAGCGAGTGGTG